>NC_056743.1:1872676012-1872746012 GCF_019279795.1 Protopterus annectens | reverse complement strand
CAGCAGAATGGAGGAGGAGAGAAAAGCTATGGAGAATGTGTCAGTGGACACTGAGAATTTGTAGAACAGTTTGATATAGAGCATCAGAATGTAAACAAAGATTTATGTATGGTGGATGTTACACATGAGTAGCATTTAGCTGTCTCAGTGGAGAAGGAAGTAAGGGAGTCCAATAGAGTGTTGCAGATAACAGAACTGGTGTCAGGAGGGCTAGCAGATGATGTTCTGTTGAAAATAATCAAGCAGGTTGATCCAGGCGACAATACTGGGTGAGATGACAGAAGTGCTGAGGATGGTAATGTGGAGAAGGACACAGGTGATGTGACTGCAGAGAATGCAGCAGTTAAAACTTATGCAGCAGTGACAGAAAGTTAAACAGCAAAGTAGCAACAAACTAAGAAAGTGTCAAGTTTTGTGATAGCAGGTAATGCTGTAACTAAAACATATGCAGCAGTGACAGCAGGGAAAAAGGGAGAGCAGCAACAAACAGTAATTAAAAGTGCTTTTAAAAGAACAAAAGACTTGTGAGAATAAGAACAAAAATATACTATAATGGGTAGATATTATGTATGGGACAATGTGTAACCATTGTTCATTTCAAAACTCAAGAAACTCAGTCTTTTATACATACTGGGGCAGAGACTTCTTGTGACTTAACATTTGAAACTGAGGGACTGATGATGACATTTCTGGAACTGTGTAACTAAAGGAAGGCCATTTATCCATGGAACAATTATTTGTTTTCTGGTAGAAACATAAATGTCAAAAAATGTTACTTTGCAGTTTAGAACTAATGACCTGGAAGAAGAGGGTGCTAAAAATGTATACAGAGTTTGTGTGAAACTATTGATAACATTGTGAAAGCTATAGATGAGAGAATCTTATGGATTAAAGGTGAGCATTGGAAGCTGTTTTTAAATGTGAAAAACTGGTGACACATTTGCCAAGTGTTATTTTTGTGGCTGGTCATAGAGGGACATTAAGATATGGCAGCCGTCCTAAATCATATTTCATTTGTGGGGACTTTTCTAAATTAATTAATGAGTCTGTCAAGGTACAATGTAACCAGTGTCGGGAGAAAGGACAGACAGCAAGAAGGTGTGCCTGAATGCAGATTTAAAGCAACACTTTTGGATGGATTGTCAAAAGCAAACTATAAATAATGAAAAATAGGGAAAAGGGAAGAAAACACACAAGAGGAATGACAACAATTGTCTGGGGAGACGGTGAAATAAGTGAAGAAGAAATTGTAGAAAAAGAAAAAAAAAATATGTAGGGGAAAATAAGGAGTGAGAGTACATGCAGGAATAGAGGTCACAAGAAGGGATTGAAACTAATATATATGTTTTTTTTAATATCAGGCCAATGAAAATCTGACTCTGAGGTTCAATGATTATTTGTACATAAACCCAGGAAAAAAATATTCAGATGGGGAAAGACTAAAAATAAAAAAAAATAAATAAAAACATAAAACTATTTCCCCTAAACTTAAGAAGAAGGACAAGCAACAATTTTACACTACCTTCAATAAATGAGAACAGTTTATTAACACTGAGAGAAGGACAGGGCCACTGGAATGGTGTCCTAAATGTGATGTGGCTGTTATTCTGTTAGAGGATGTAAGATTCCTGATGATTAACACAAAAGTGGTGTAGAATATCACACTACTTAAAGCTTACATATACACTTGCATCCCAGAGAATTTTCTGAAAAATCAATTTCAAAGCATAACATAATCAAGGTTTTCTACTGTGGGACATCCTAAATTAACAGTCTTAGTGTCGTTTTATTAATATTCCCTTGCCTTTTTCAAATCTTGCCTATTATAAGCTGTTAAATCACTTATTTAAAGAAGGCAAACCCAAGAAAGGTCTGGACACCATAAGTTGTTATCGGTATTAATTGGAAGTATACAAAAAAGTGCTATAGGCTTGAATGAGTTAAGAAAGACTGCAAACAGAAGTATTGTGAGGGTGGGAATATAATATGTAATTTAGGAAGTTAAAGTTGTTCTGGAGTGGCTGTGTTGTGTAAAAAAACAGTGAAAATACTACATGTGATGTTGACAAGGATGGGAAGGTTAACTGTTGTGGATGTGAGATGGAGGGAACATATTTATAAAATTATAGCATTTTATGTATATATACCTAGCAGGGAAAGAGAGACTCTTTTCATCTAATGTTACACTATATGGTTGTCAATGTGAAAATTATAATTGTAGAGGACTTTAATTGTGATTTAATGTAAAGATGTAAAAAGAAAGGGAAAGATATAAAAAACACAAGAAGTGATAAAATGTGATAACTAAGCTGTGTGGAACAAAGTTCAGTAGACTTATAGAGGGGGGGGCACTTGGATCTGAAATTGATTATTTTGCAGTATTGGAAGGCTTGGGGGTATCAGATAGCAATACAGTTGTGACAGTTTTTTTTAGATCATTTCATAATATGAATGGAGGTGATGGAAATGGCAACTTATGGGATGACATTGGAGAGTAGGAAGTATGGAGGTCATAAAAGGATCATATAACCATGAAGGACTTCCTTAAAAACTGGAATGAGTAGTGGAGTGAATTTAAAAAGAAGTATGCAAATATTTTTTTTTCAATTGCAAAGTGACGTAAGAAAGGAAGAGAAATTGATGTATGGGAAAATGTATAGAAAGTGTTACAGAATTTAGAAAATAATACAGGAGATTATTATGATATGGAAAAAGAAATTAAAAAAACAAATCAAGAAAAGTAATGCATTACTGGTTGCAAGATATTATTTACTTGTGGAGAAGGGAAGAGATATCTGTATATTTGGGTAAAATAGTAAAGTAGGATATTAGTACAATGAGGAAAATGAAAAATGTAAAAAGAGAGGTAAAAAAACAAGAACAAACTATATGTATTGTAGTACAGCATGTGGAAAATATGTAACAAAGTAAAATGAAAATAACAGAGAATAGTTAGCAAAAAAATCCAGAATGAGTTAAGGAAGCATTTGAAAAATAAATTACTATTAATGAATTGGATGATGTACTCAGAAAAGTAAATTTTGAGTCAGCATCAGGCCCAGATGGTATAGGGTATGGAATGTATAAGAAATTAATTGACTGGCAAACAGGGTATTTTGGAAATGTACTAAATGAATGGGTGAAGAAGGCTTTCATGAAGCGTTACGTAGTGAGATATTAAAATTTATGTGGAAGAAGATGAGAAAAATTAAATAAAAACCGAAGACACACCACATTAAATAACACAACTTATATGTTTTATGAAAATAATACAGAGGAGAATGGGAGGAAGGCTGGATGTTATGGAAGAAAGTATATATGGCATAAAAGGGAAGGGACATCAAGAACTCTTACTAGATGTGAGAGGAATTGTGTATGATATATTCTAAGCATGGTATGTGATATTAACAAGGTCTATGATACAGAAGGACATGATGCCTTGGGCTCTATGACATAGTACTGAAAACTCATTTCACTGAAACTCATATGGTCAAACCCATTTCCCTAAAAACTCATTTCACTGAAAATCTCCATAAGAAATATATCTCAAAACCATGTTTTTGCTGCACACTCCACACCCCCGAACTTATATTTACTAACTCCACAGTTTCACCCATGGAGAAAGGAAAAAGAACACCACACACACACACACGCACACACGCACACACACACACACACACACACACACACACACACACACACACACACACACACACACACACACACACACACACACACACACACACACACACACACAGAGTGAATCAGTGCTCAGTAGCAAACATGGACAAATACAGATCTGGGTAACAACATGATGCTGACCCTTCCAATTCACACACACACACACACACACACACACACACACACACACACACACACACACACACACACACACACACACACACACACGGTGAATCAGTGCTCAGTAGCAAACATGGACAAATACAGATCTGGGTAACGACATGATGCTGACCACTGCAATTCACACACACACACACACACACACACACACACACACACACACACACACACACACACACACACACACACACACACGCGCGCACACATGCCCACACACACATACACACACACACACACACACACACACACACACACATGGTGAATCAGTGCTCAGAAGCAACATGGACATATACAGGTCTGGGTAACAACATGATGCTGACCACTGCAATTCACACACACACACACACACACACACACACACACACACACACACACACACACACACACACACACACACACACACACACACACACACGGTGAATCAGTGCTCAATAACAAACATGGACATATACAGATATGGGTTTACAACATGATGCTGACCACTGCAATCCACACACACACACACACACACACACACACACACACACACACACACACACACACACACACACACACACACACACACACACACACACACACTCGTACATGGTGAATCAGTGCTCAATAGCAAACATGGACAAATACAGATCTGGGTAACAGCATGATGCTGACCACTGCAATCCACACACACACACACACACACACACACACACACACACACACACACACACACACACACACACACACGGTGAATCAATTCTCAGTAGCAAACATGGACATATACAGATCTGGGTTTATAACATGATGCTGACCACTGCAATTCAGACGCACACACACACACACACACACACACACACACACACACACACACACACTGTGAATCAGTGCTCAATAGCAAACATGGACATATACAGATCCGGGTTTACAACATTATGCTGACCACTGCAATTCACACACACACACACACACACACACACACACACACACACACACACACACACACACACACAGTGCTCAATAGCACACACACACACAGACACACACACACTGACACACACACACACACACACACACACACACACACACACACACACACACACACACACACACACACACACACACACACACACAGTGAATCAGTGCTCAGTAGCAAACATGGACATATACAGATCTGGGTTTTCAACATGCAATTCACACACACACACACACACACACACACACACACACACACACACACACACACACACACACACACACACACACACACGGTGAATCATTGCTCAGTAGCAAACATAGACATATACAGATCTGGGTTTACAACATGATGATGACCACTGCAATTCACACACACACACACACACACACACACACACACACACACACACACACACACACACACACACACACACACACACACACACACACACACACACACACTGAATCAATGCTCAATAACAAACACGGACATATGCAGATCTGGGTTTACAACATGATGCCGATCACTGCAATTCACACATGCTGTGCCATATTCACTTCCCTAATAACTCCTATGATAAGAAATGTCACCACTGCATACTTTCTACGCACTTCTATACTTTTCTATGAAATGAGCTTTCATAGAAATGAGCTTTCATTGAAATGAGTTTTCAGTGAAATGGGTTTAACCATCTGGGATTCATTGAAATAAGTTTTCAGTTTTATGATAGAGACCCAATGCTTTGTGTGATGTTATGGAAAAGTGTGGACTAGGTAATGGAATTAGGAGAGAATGTATGTCAACATGTCAAAATAATAGCATGAGAGTATTAGCAAATGGATGGCTGAGTATAGAAATATGCATGAATTGTGGTATAAGACAAGGATGTCTCATGAGTGGAATATTTTTTGCTTCAGTAATGAATTTGATGGTGAGTGAAGTAGGTAATAAAATGAAGGGTGCTAAATATGTGATCCAAAAGGAGGTGGTGATTACAGTAGTTTGGATATATGCATACTATATTAGTTTTAGTTTCTAAGAACAAAATATGGATGAGGGAAGTATTGGTTTGTCTGAATGGATGTTTAAAGGAAATGGGAATGACCTTGAATAAAGATAAAAGTAAGGGTTTCAGTGATTGGTAAAAATTCAGGGTGTGTATTTTTCAGTGAGTTTAGTGTCTTTGCCGGGAATAAAATTTTGGAAAAATAATGTAATTATGATGCAGTTGGGGGAGGGGATGATAAAAGAATCGAAAGAAATATGTCTAATGTGGAGGACTTATAGATTAGCATTAAAAGAAAGTTTATCTGGTGACTTTGATATTAATGGGAAAAATAGCATACATGTCAAATGTTTATATTATTCCAGAAAAATAAGAAAAGTAAATTGTGGAATCAGCATTTTCTTTCATATGTTTTTCAAGAATGAGCCCAGTAAAAAGAGGTGTGCTGTATATGAATGAAGATGAACTGGCACTGGGGTTATTAAATCCAGTGGTTTATCCTGCTTTTTTTAAACTTGTATAGAGTATTAAAGTAGGCAAATGAAGAGAATGACAATTTTATAGTGAGAATTTTAAGTACAAAGCATTCTGGAAGATGATGATAATAAGAAAAAGGGTATATAATGAAGAAAGTAAAATTTAGCAAGAAAAATATTAACAGAAAATATAAAGAACGATAGAATGAAGTGGTATAATAATGAGATGAAGCAATATCATTATGTAAATCCATGGGAGAATTTACTAGAAGCAATTAAAGTAAGGAAAACGTTGTGTATCAAGATAACAGAGTATCAGGATTTCCTATGGAGACTGATAATAAATAAGTTACCAGTAAAGGGAAGTATGCCATATAAAAAGAAAATTGAAAGAGTGTACTTATTTTGTGGGGAGGAAGAAACAACTGACCAAATTTTTGACATGTAAAAGAGTTGCAAAAGTCTAGAAAAAGTTACATGAAGGAAAATGTTTTGAGAATATGGTTATGCATGGATATTCTAGGAATAAAAGGAAGAATATGTAAGAAGGGTATATAGCAATGTTTATGTAATATGAGTTATTTACAATGAAAGACTGAATGACATTTTGATTACTTGTGTGAGCAAGGAATCTTCTCACTCCAGCTAAAAGCAAAGAAAACTCTAACCAGCAATCATCCAAAAATAGACTGCAGCCCCAGGTTTAACTCCAGGAACCTTGTTGTTGCCACTTGTGTAGTGTAGGCGCCAGCTTTTGTGACTACTGTTATGCCTTGTTAAAATCTGTTACAGTCAGCTTGAGTGCATACCCCAGGGGCAACAGCTGCAAACCTTCTTCCTCTTAGCCCACCCCTACCCCTATCATCTGTTTCGCTGTTGATAATTTGTTATATGTGAAGGTATTTACCCCCTCTCAATAGTCATAGCCTTCAATCCCTCCTCCTCAATACTGGTTCTTCACTAAACCCTAAACAGAGGTGCAAAGTCTCCAGCTGCTTTTATCTTTAGCTACATTGTGTGCAGCAAACAATGAGCAAAGGGGAATACAAATATAAAAGAGAATAAAATCTGCCATTGCAGACTAGTAAGCAGCATACAACTTCTGCCTGTGGTGTAATATTTTTTCTTGAAGAAACCTTTCAGTCCTTGAACAAGGGTGCCTGTATGTTTATCTTATTTCCTTGGCTGTCCTTTGATAATTAGCTAGGTTAGCAGAGTGCCTTGGATTCTCCCCTGCTACTTCAAATTCCAGTTGATGGTTTCCCTCCCTTCCCCCATCCCAAGTGAGTGCTCAGGTACAACACACCAAAAGTTTTACCCTGGCTGCCATATTTGCTCTAATTGCAGCTGAAAGCCCTCCAAGTGTAGCATCTCTAGTACATGTCCCTGGACTAGCTGATAGAACATAGCTAAAAAAAACTATCTGGAGGGTGTAGCCCCACTCCGTTCACTCACTTTGCTCACCACCCACCTCCCATATCATTACCTTTATAGCTATCCATACAACCACACCCCCTCACTTCCTCCCAAATCCCCCACCCCTCTACTTCCTGTTCTCATACTACCTTCCTTTTTTGCTCCTTCCCACACTTACCTACTATCCACTATCAAAGACTACTATACCTTACTACCACCCCTTCCTCTCATCCTCTGTTCTACATCCCATAAAGTGACACATCTCTTACAACTCAGACTATACTCTTACCTTCTCTACTCCTTATACTCTATCACCTCACCTCCTATCACTCACAATTACCTACTCCCTATTTCCATCCCTCAAACACCACTCTCAACTCAAGTACTACACCACAACCCTATCTACTAATTTGTCCCTCCACCCTTCCCCCCACCACTCCCATTCCTAAAATAAAACTATTACCCCCTCCCCTTTAAAACAAAAAAACAAAGTCTACTTACTCAAATTAAAACCCCATTACAAACCTCTACTTCTGTCTGGTGACACTCATCCTTACCCAGGCCCTACAGACACTACCCTGAACAATAGCCCCCTGTATCTAAACCTATCAACCCCTCCAACCCACAAAGCAAGTACAATTCTGCTCTATCAACATCAGGAGCCTTGTAAATAAAGTTCAAAAACTCTATGCTTGGATAGCTAACTATACTCCTGACATAGTTACCCTAACTGAAACATGGTTAAAACCACATCATCTGGACAGTGAAATCATCCCTCCTGGCTATAATATCCTTAGATTAGATCGACCTAAAAGAAAAGGAGGCAGATTCTCCATACTCTACTCCAACTGTCTCTCCCAAATCAGTCCCACACTAGACCTACCCTCCTTCTCACCAGCTGAACTCCTACTGACCAACTTCAAACTTAACAGTTTCAACACCATAACTGTTGCAGCAATATATATTTCCCCTGGTGATAATATTAACATACTTGAGAACATCCTATCTCACCTCTCACATACCATCCACAATGAAATAATTATACTGGGAGATGTAAATATTGATTGGCTTACAATACAAGCTCCCAACACTACTTCCTGTATAAACCTACATGGGTTTGAGCAGCTAATCACAACCCCAACCTACATTAATAAATCTCACCTACCTAGCTCTCTTCTTGACTGGATATTGGTCTCCCACCCTCAAAGCTATCATAACTCCCAAACCCTTCCAAATGCCCTCAGCGACCACTGCCCTATAACAGTTACCAGACATACTCCCCACCTTACCAAACCTAACAAATTTATTACCACCCGGTCACTTTCTCATTTCTGTCCTAACTCCTTTATTCACCAACTCTCCAAAATGAACTGGTCTTACCTCACCACTCTTCCTTTAGCTGAAGCTGTCCACTCCTTCAAACACTACATTCCTAAACATTCTTAACTCCCTTGCTCCTTTTTGCACAATTAGAATCAAATCTAATACTGCTCCCTGGCTCACTAAATCTACTAGAACCTTCATGAAAGACTGGGATAGGATTTGGAAAATATGGACTAAAACTAGGACCTCTTCTCTTCTTCAGAAATATAAAGAACTCAGAAATAAAATTAAAAAAAAAATCATCCATTATGACAAAATAAACTTTTATGCCAATCCTCCCTCTACTCTTAAATCAGACCCAAAGAAATTCTGGAGCTCTATTAAGCAGACTCTTCATCCAGGACACCCTTCCTCTCCTAACCCATGTCCCAATGCAACACCTGAAGACATGGCCAACAAATTTAACAATCATTTTATTAACTCAGTAACCTCCATAATAACCCCCCCAAAACAACACTAGCACCCCTACAAACTCTATACCTCTTCCAAACCCTCTTAACTCCTTCTCTCTAAAAGCAGTATCAACTATGTAAAGTCATTACTCTCTAAACTTAAACCTTGCTCCCCATCTGTTGACAAGCTACCCTCTTACTTCCTGCAGATTGCCTCTGAACCTCTTGCCTATCCTGTATCCATCTTAATCAACCGATCCATTTCTGAATCCTATGTCCCCACTGTATGGAAGAATTTCTTTACTCTACCCATTCACAAAGGGGGCAACACCTCAGACATATCCAACTTCAGACCGATTGCCATACTCTCTCCACTCTCAAAAATCCTAGAGAAATGCATTCGGAAGCAGGTAATGCATTACCTTCACCAGGAAAACATTCTCACACACAGCATGGTTTCCATCCCAAGCATAGTACAACTACTGCACTCATATCATTTATCAACATAGTCTCCCTAGCTCGTGATAACAATAAACTTGTCTCATGCCTATTCCTTAACCTTTCTAAAGCCTTTGACACTGTCTGTCACCGAATCCTTCTAGATAAACTCACTAACTTACATTTCTCTCCCCCTACTATCTCCTGGTTTTCCAGCTATCTCTCTACCCGCCAACAATCAATTAAATGGCTCTCTGCACTATCCTCCCCTCTCACTGTACAAACAGGAGTCCCCCAAGGGTCCATACTTGGACCACTACTCTAATATTTTTACCAACATGCTCTACTCCTCTTGTCCCCAGTCATCTCTTGTGCAATATGCTGCTGACTCAACTGTTATAACCATTTCTGACAACCCAACTGACCTGCACTCAACTACCCAGGCATCCTTCCACACCATTGAGACTTGGCTTAGTGATAACAAACTAATACTTAATCCAAAAAAATGAAGCTCCTACTCTTCCTCCCTAAAAACATCACCACACTCAAAAGTACATTTACCATCTTATTTTGCAACAGCACTATCATCTCAGCTGAATCTAATACTAAATTGCTAGGTGTTACAATAGATCAGCTTAAGTTTGATCTCCATATTACTAACTCGGTAAAAAGAACTCATCAGAAACTTGGAAACCTTTTCCGTAGCAAAAAATACTTAACTAACACTGCCCGAATAACTCTCTCCCAGGCTTTATTACTCCCAACACTCCTGTACAGCTGCCACATATTCACAAACCTAAATTCTGCGCTTATTTCCACACTTGAAACTACCTATAATAAGATCGCCAGATTTGTAGCTAACCAAACTTACAAGTCATACTTCTGCTTAGCACTACAGCAACTAGACTGGCTAGAATTCTCTCAGCTGCTCCAACTATACCAACTACAAATCATCCACTCTATCTTCTATCTATCCCTGCCCCAGCCTCTCCAATATCATATCCAAATATTCCCCTGCTAGGATGCTATGCAGCTCAAATCAAGAATTATCAGACATCTACAAACCCAAAACCAAAATAGGCTGCCTTCTCTATAACTATAACCCAGCTACATCCTGGAACCAGCTCCCCTTGGAAATAAAATCCCTCCATCATAGCAAAAGTTTCAAATTAGCTACAAGGAAATACCTAAAAGCAAAGTGGTCTTGCCACTGTAGCCAACCACCCTGAAACCATCATCCTTTCACCTATTTCACCACCTCATTCTTAATGTATCTCTAACACTATTCCCCTGCCTCTTCTACCTCTTCCCTTCCTCTATCTCCAACCACTCTTAATTCTTACAGTCTCAAAGCAACCTACCTGTCTAGTCTGTCTCCTATACTCTACCTCCCCTACATCTCCTACTAGACATTCTTACTTTCCTTTCTTGTTTCAAACTCCTATACAACTAGATCCTACCAACTTTAAATAAGCATCTGCCTAACTATTAACTCATTGTGCTCTAAGCAGCTAAAATAATATTGTAACTAGTCACATTTTCTTCTGCTAATTGTTTAAAACCTTGTTTGTAACAACTCACATACTTGTCTGCCAATTGTTAATACTCTGTATAACTGAATTGCCTGAGGAGCTTTTTTTCTTTCCAGGTCTCTGATTGGAAGATCGTATAGCTGATTGTTACTACTATGTTACTAAAATTTAATAAATTGTTTTCTAGTCCTAAGGAGCTTTTCTCCCCAGGTCACTGCTGAAAATGAGCCAAAAGCTCAGCCAGACTAACCTGGTTAACAAATGTAAAATAAAATAAAATAAAAATAAAATAATAAATAATGGCAAGTGGATTTTGTCAGAAATACTTCAAAAAGTCAGAAATAGCTGTGAAAAAAAGAGTGGGGGCAGTTATGGAAGAATAACAATGAAGATGTTATAAGAAAATTATAAATATTAAAAAAAGAAATGTGTAAATATATATTCCTGTAAATATATATGTTTTGTAATTATGTAATTATATAAATATGTCTGGAGCATTTCTCCCCAGACCACTGCTGAAAATAGGCTCTGTCCTGGTCAGACTTTCCTGGTCAACAAATGTTAAATAAATAAATAAAAATGTAAATAATGTTTTTTTTTCATGCTGTGTTAAATAAAGGACCCCTACACTTTTCAATAGATTCAGTGGGATCTATTACATCCACCTGAGCTACCACCCACTCAAGATGATGTGGCCTCAGCTTAACATCTTATCCAAAGGGTAACACACCAAAGAGTCTAATAGCCCCATTTTGTTACACTGTGATGTCAGCTATCTATCTACCTGGTACAGAATTGAAGCCACAACATTCTGATCCACAGGTGAGTGTGTTACCTTTTGTTTCACTGACACTATCTGGTTCTTCAGTCCCTATATTGAACAATGAAATTAGAATGTTTATGCAATGCAGGTAAATACATTCTGTCTTTTCCCTACTAACCTCTGCCAGTGGTGGCATTCATGTGAACATAGAATATAATATTAGACTGTAAAGTGCATTGACTGCCACTTGCTGATCCTCTTGAGAACTGCAGCCACACTACAGCTGTTCCAGAACAGCATGCATTTACTTACCGGTATGTGCTGTATCTGTTATATAGGTTCATAGGTGATTACTAGGCCATTGACCCTAAAGAGTCTTTTTAAGCATAGCCATGCTTCACAACTGCATTTTACAGGTTATGATACCACCTATTTTATAGGTGGTATAACCTTGATATGAGTGTTTGAGCATTTATAAGCTTTATCTTTCTAATAGGGACACAGGTGGCAGACCAAGACTAAATTTATGATTACCCATACATGCAGAGATGAAATCTGCTTCATATGGATAGAAAGCCTCTTGAAGCGAAAGAACAGTTTCAAAAACACATAATTGCTCCTCCAACAAATTATATTTATGTTGCAAATGAGGTTTATATCTCTAGATCGGGTGTTTTTGAAAATTGTATTACAGATGTGCAACAGGTCCATAAGAGCTGGATCAGAGGATATTTTGAAGGCCAGGCATAAATTTCCCCTCAGCAGTTATTACAAGACTGAGTACATAGAAAGGCTGTGAGGTGGTCCATGTAGGATATGTTTTCTACATCATGTATTCCTTTTGTGAGGAACCTTTGAGGCTGGTCCAGTTGTTGTATAGGCCTGGTCAGGTACATACCTTTAGTCAGTAACTCATCTGATACGAAGTAAGTATAACGCAGCAATGATATCTTTGGACCTAGACCCCATACCCTTATTTATAAGTTGTGCAATGTAGAATGGGTTCCTTGCTACAGTAAACACATGATTGTTAAATGTCAAATTACTGCCTACATGTCTTCCAAATCCCTAACTGCAGGGTCCGCTCTTAGGGGTGTATTATCAATGCAATAATTTCCAGGGGTGGTTGTCTTTTTGAAAAATACTATTATGCATGTTTTGACACTGAATTTTAGACTATGACTCTGACACCAATTATTAGTCTACGTTAAACCTTCCTGGAAAATATTTGTCTCTTTGGGGGATTATGTAACTGTGACTAATTTACAGTTATCAGTGAACTTGGTCAGCCAGAGGCCTTAGATGCTGGACTTGTCTTCAGAGAAAGAAATTCCAAAAGGAGTAGGCTAGCATCAAGCCCTGGGCTTGCTATAAACATAAGATGTAGGGGTTGACAGAAGCATAGCTGGTTAAATTAACTCCCTTGGCCAGTGCTATCAACCAGCACCACATCCCCTCAACTCTAAGTGAATAGCCAAAAACATTTAAAAAAGCACTTTACTGTAATACGCCTTAAGTGATCAGCTTATTATAGTTAGATCTACACCACCCCAACAAAAAGAGAGAAAAAAATGGCTATTCCTTCTACTGGCACATCAACCAGTGGCCAGATGCATGACACACACTCCCTCCCTCCAGCCCCAGCCATTCAGGTCCCATTACTGTGCCCTTCCCACAACCTTACTTTAACATATTTTATAAAAAAAATGTCTTCTTTTAAACTGTAGCATACCATTGCAACAGTTTATACCTGTCTACATGCAGCACTTCAGCATTCATGTTTTAGTTAAAAAATACAGCAAACAGTTGCTACAGTTTATAACCTGCCTGCATGGAGTACTACAGCACTCAGGCTTTAGTTAAAAAAAAAAACTTTTTTTTTACTTTTAAACTGTAGCAAACTGTTTGCTACAATGTAAAAAGGAGTTGCTACAGTTTGGACCACACATGGAACACTACAGCGATTAGATTTGACTACAAATGCAATACTGGCTTTTACAAGTAGGTATTACATTATAGAGCATTTAGGATGGCTAATCGTGCCCCCTCCAACAATTTGTGCAAGGGACTGTTACCCCTCTTGCACTGACCTAGCTATGCTACTGGGGGTTGATAACTACTTTTGTGAGCTTGTCTGCAATGCTTGAGGGGGTATTGTGTCAAATCCTTTGGTCAAGTTGAAGTAGGAAGTATACATCATTCTGCTCTTGTCCATTGCTTTGGTGATCTTCCATGACCTGACCATGATGAAACCACACATGGTTGGATACAATCTCTGAAGGTCTCCTATGTTATTGTTTATCATTTCCATGATAATTCTTTCCATGGCCATGCATATAAAACTAGTCAGGCTTATGGGTCGGTCATTGCCTGGGCCCATGGATAGCCCCCATGTGAAGAGGGATAACACTTGCAGTCCTCCATCCACTTGGGACAAAGCCTTTTGGAGGCTAGTTCTAATTGTGGGCCCAGTAGGTCATGTTTCATTCTATTAAGGAGACATCCTGGGATGTTATTAGGCCCCACTGATGCAGTGATTTTGGTTTTGGAGAGTGCATTGAGGAGCTGTTTCCCATTGACAGCTGGAGAGGCTGTAGTTGAAGTTATTTCTTGAGTGGTGTCTTGGGTGAATTTGCTGTATCTTGTGGATAAAAATAATAATGAGGCACTCAAACAAGAAATATCATAGAGCATGTGTTTGGACTACTGAAGTTAAGGTTTAGGTGACTAGATACATCAGGAGCAGCCCTGCAGTACAACCCCAGTACCTCTGCAGAAATTATCACTGTCTGTGCTATCCTACACAATATTATCCTGAGAAAACAGCTTCAGCAGGAACACCAAGGGGAAGAGCACACATCCCACCACCACTGGCAAGGTCACCACAGCCACACTCAGGTGAGGTCTCAGAGGGGGGCCAACAGCTGCTGTGGGTATACGTAGTCATAGGCATGCACAATATACCCTCTCCCTGACCAAGAGGCAACATATAGCACACATGCTGACCCCCTAAGGAGTACAGCTTTCATCCTATGCACATACATACAGTAGCACTGATGCGAGACAGCTCTCACAACCTTTACTTACCCATGTAATGGCTGTGTACTGCTAGCATCAGACAGTCAGCCCTGAATGACAACAGTCGTAACTTCAGGACTATCATGGTAAGTGTTGAACCTGGAATAGGAAAATAAATGGGGAACATGTAAATGAATGGCAGATACACGCACACCGTCAGTCTGTGCCACATCTAAGTAGAATGTGTGTCAGTGGTCCAGCAATGACATCATTATGTGACGGGACTGTCTCATGTCGATATATTTCTGCCTTTTTGCAGCTAACATGCTTCATGCGTCTAAAATTAGCACAATAGAAAAATCAATCCAAAGTCTAATTATCCCTACAGTCTCACAAGTGGAGCAGTAAGCCTCACTGACATATCAATGATTTCAAGGCAGTAATCACAAAAGTGAAAAAGGCTGTAAGTATTCAGTAAAAGTTTCAGATTGCATCACCAATGCATATACTAAGCAGTCAGTTAGTTATGCACCCTGTGCATCAGAAAAAAAAAAACATATTTATCCCTGAATCCAAAAGACAGAAACAAGGGGATGACACAGTTATCATCATTTGCACAGGGTAGTTTTTGGGGGATGAGGAAGCCAAGGTTGACACAAGAGTAGTGAGAGTGTGTAAGGAAGAAAGACAGCCAGGCAGAAATGTAGCTAATTATCAAATGGCCACTGAGACAAAATTACCTGCAAGCCTCATGAATGCCTTTTGTACCTATTGTGTGTGTATGTGTGTCTGTATGGGTATTCAGTGTGAAATGTGTGCATGTGTCTGCACAGTCAAGCTTAGTACTAACTCTACTTCCTAATATGTCAGACAGGTGTGAGCTGTGCATGGTAAATGTGACAGTTCATTGTCCTCACCACGACCAAAAGAACTGGCTCTGCCAGGATTTGCACTGGCACGTCCATGCCCATGATCAGATGTGTTGGGGCTACCCAAACACGAGCAATGTCTGATGGACAACCTCTACTCATGACTACACCCAAGTCCATGACCATGTGTCCTACCACCTTAATCACTTACAGAGCAGCAGAAGTAGTGCCACTACAGGAGAGGGATTGATGATGGCCACATTGGCTAACAGCAGATGATGCTGCAGACCAATGGCCACGTGAATGCTGTCCCCTTCCCTTCAGACGTTCCATCACAGACAATGCCCATTCTATTGTGTCATTCATCCAATCCATTGAATTGGCCATACACTGGAGACAGTCATACACATCAGCCTGTACCACATATAGAACCCTAAGCATATCCTTGGAGACCCTAGTGCCTGTCCCTCTATGATAGCCCTAAACATACATCGAGTGTAGTGGGTGGACAACAGCACTCCTCTGAGCACCTCTATCAACCATCCTGCATAGAACCTCACCCACACTTTGGCTATGGCCTGAGTCAACCAGCACTGAAGCCGCAATAACCACAGTACCCTGCTCAAGGATGTCACCCTCAAATTGTCCACTGTCTGATGACTCAGTGGAATGGATATGCATAGGCATACTGACAGTTTATGAAGAAAGTCCAGGGTATGTGTAAGTCACATCAGTTTCAGATTCAACCTCTGTACCCCCCGACTGTGTCTCCATTTGTCAGAGCTGATACTCCAACATCAAGTGGTAGGAGTCCTCCACTTCCACTGTCTTGATCACCTGTGATAATAAACAACAAACCCAGGAATGAAATTACTACTACACTAAATATTAAAGCAACATAGATGATAAAAGGTAACACTGGTCACACAATCGCAGATGGTACATCAATATAGACACTCATTACACCCTCCTCATCATACAGATAAAAGTATATATCTGAAGAATGGTCATCAATAAGCAAAACAAATAAATGCTTACCATGTGCAGATGACCCCAGACTTCATAGGGAGGATGGTCCTGGAAGTAATGAAGCAAGCAAAACACAGCAATTAAATATAACAGTGGGAATAATACAGGTGGACAGTGACTTCACAATCACTTTTATGTCCTGTAAGAAATAGCTGAAACTCAAACGTGGCTGAGATGTCCAACTACACCCATGTGTACTGAACGACTGTCTTGTATAACTTTATTACTTATTTGTAGACACAGATACAAAAATGTATCACAATAAGTAGTAGTGAAATTATATATTTTATTCTACTAGCAAATATAAATGCTGCCATGTGTAAGCTTACCTGGAAGCTTATCCTGGTACACACTTGTCCTCTCAGCAACATCAGCACTGATATTAAGCATAAGGTACACAAACTCCACTGAGCTGTATGGATGTTTAACAGTGGACAGGAACTGCTCATTTGGTGTCAGTGGTGGCTCAGTAGCAGGATCACCTCTGTTAACAAGCTATTCTTGGGGAGCTGCAGCTGCCATCGCCTGGGTGGATGAAATTACATCAGTGGCCCAATGCCACATCTGATCACAATTTCTGCTGCAACCACCAACTGCATTGATATCATTGACTATATCCAAATCTCCTTTCTGACATCCATATCCCCACGGCCTCTCTTCAGCAGAAAGGCTTAATGGCACCTCAAAGCCTGTATCATGACCTAATTTTCACTGAAAGGGGGTTTCCATGGATTTGTAGGCTTGCATGCCATAATCCTATGTGACATAAAACCAAACTCCATTAAAGAAATAATCCAGAAATAAAAAAAAAATAAAAAAAGCAAAGCTCTTAAGACAGTTTGACAGGACATGTGACAAAAAACTGGGAAGGATGAAACAGATAAATATCACTTAACTAATGTATTTCTTTCATTTAACCAGTGGTGGCTCGTGCCATCGGACTGCAGGACTGCAGCCCTCCCGGCAAAAAGATTCAAGTTTTGGACATTTACATGGGAATAAAAAATAAAACATGTATTAATTTTTTTTGACAACAACTTGATGTATTTATTGTGCTCTAAGCAAGTCCGACCGTCTCGCAAAATCCCGGAACTCCAACTGCGCATGCCCGTCAAGCTCCGTTTTTTTTTTTAAATTTATTTATTTATTTTAATTAACAAACCAACATTTCTGTCTGCTTTACAAGCAGTCCAGATATAAGAGACGGCATCAGTGTGATGCCCAGAACTCTATGCGGTATTTAACCGCACGGTAAGTAGAAGGGGGTTCGGACTGCCACGTCCGCAGGCAGGTATGTGACGTGGATGACTGGATTGCTACTGATTGGTTCTCGCTCTCTTCTCAAAAAGAGAGCGAGAAACAATTAGTAGCCTGTGGCTGTAGCACACTATACTTACTTGGATGGATTACTTGTGCTATGGACTGACTCGCCTATCGTTGGTGAAAGTTTCAACTTGTCTTGAAGTTGGTTCCTTATCTTTGTTTTTTTATCGGCTTGCGTTTGCCTTGCTGGCTTGCTTACGAGCAGCTGCTGTCATCAAATCAAGTTATTAAACTGAGGTAGGTGTGGCTTGTCAATGTAATGTTTTTTTTTTTTTTACAGTACTGTCGAAGTACGGAGGAGTCTAATCTAAAACACATGGGCATTCATCTACCTGTTTGTTGCAACTGTTTACCCACATTTCCTTTTTTTACAAAGCATTTAATTTTATCTATAATTGCCTCCTATATGATATTTTACTAGAGTTGCTATGAATTTATTTATTTTTCATCATTTAGAACTGCGTACTTGCATAGTCTATCAGCATTCCTATGTAAGTACATTTTAAAGATCATGTACTTCTGAATTGCCTTAATGTTGCATTCTGTGTAGGTTAACTTGCATAATATACACCACATTTCTGACTCTCACTCTTAGTCTCTTGGTTTTCACAGACTACTTTGCATTATCCTTGCTTTCTTTGTCACATAAAGTCATGTAAAAATTGATGCTTTATGATATAATGCAAATATGCATGAGAAAGTATCTTATGAATAAGATAAAAATGCATTTTTGTCTATTGCACTTATACAATTGCATCCTAAGGGCTAGGAGTATCACTGGCATCCTAGATGAGGATAGGTTCCTGACTTTAATGCTGGTTCTCCTGCTGTTATACCAACTTTCATCAACATTGCATTTTTTCAATATGTGCAGTCTTTGTTTAATGGATTTAAAGTCAATCTTTCATTTTTATAATTGTTTTTTTCTTGGATATAGCCATTGTACATTTTTGAGAATCTGATCAAGAGATATTTATTATGTTTTCTGTTTCATTCTCACTTATGATATACAGAATCATATTTTATGTGTGCATTTATAATTTATATGTATAACTAAAGGATGTATGTTGTATTGTTATGCACTGCAACTGAGCCACACATTTAGGCTTCTTGCAGTATACTACTTGCAGTATTGTGCCTGAGAAGTAGTGATTCTACATAATGATGGATTTACAGGTACAAAAAGTTATTTTTCACCTGACTGTGTCACTCTGGTAATCCGTGCATGTGTAAATGAGTTACAGACGGAATATAGCAGATATCTATTAGTGTTTGTGCTGTAAAATGCAAAATAAAACTTTCAAATGAAATCCAAATCATTGCAGAAGGAAAGCAGAATGCACATTACAGTGTTTATGGTAAATGGAGTGAAATAACCAAGGAATTGGAATGGCTGCAGGGGGAGGCTCCATTCAACCATGATTTTGTGAGGCGGGGGGAAGGGCAGCAAACTCAGACAGCCCTGGCTGAACTATACCTCTCAACTGTCCAAATTTTTGCATTGCTTCTTATTTTTGGTTTGTTCCTCATAAAATTTGTGGTTTTCTGGCAAATCCTTTAGGAATGAAGTCACTAAATAATGACAGACATTGAGTTTCAGATGTTATAATCTTCAGAAAAATGCATGCTAAAGCAAGACCTGTTATTCTATCAACTGTCTTAAGTTTATATAAGAACAATTTTTAGTACTGTTTGTATGTTCCACAGTATATTTGGACTTGTCCAGATTTCCTGCATTAAGAGGTTGAGAGGTACGTGCAAATCAGTTTATAGAATTAGGAATATCCAAACCTCTCAACTGTCCCCAATTTTGGCTCAAAATGTTGCTCTTCCCCTAATAATCCCTCCACAAAATGGCAATTTTGGAAGAAAACGTGGAGGGTTTACAATTATAAATAACTGCAATGATCAGAGTTATAGATTACTTTTATTTCAGAAATGCATGCAGATGTTCTTATTTTGTCAGCTGCTCAAGTTAACAGTACTAATATTAAAAAGGTGCCCCTTCTTGACAGGTTTCCAGCTGTATTGTGTGGCAATTTTATATTTTTGCATCACATTTTTGGTCTGTTTTTCATAAATTGTGGTTTTCTGGCAAACTAGTGGCAAATCATTCAAGACTGGAGTTAGAAAGTAATGGAAGACATTTGGGTTTCAGATTTCATGCCATTCAGAAAATTTATACTAATGCAAGACCTACTAATTATCTTTCTAAGTTTATAAGAGCAATATTTAAAATTGTCCTTATTTTTGGGCCTGTGTCCCACCTCTATGTATGGCTTTGTCCAGATTTCTTGCTCTGAGGTTGAGAGGTATGAGTATCAGAGCCATCACCGTCAGCCAGAGACATTTCAAACTGTGACCTACTTGTTGCACTCCACTCCCCATTGTAGTGGTTCTGGATCTGTCCAAGCAAGGCAAGGAGCAGTTATGCAGTATAAGTGTGCAGAGTATTCCGCCACCCAAGGTAGACCACAAGTATGACCATGGCTTTTCATCTGTCCTTGATTTTGCAGAATGCTCTGGTTTTCTGTCATATTTTTATACTGTTGATTTATGCTTCTTATTATTCAGAAAATGCATGCTGTTGCCGTGCTCTATTGCTCTGTGCTTAAGTAGCAATGCTTTAATGAACATCAGGTAAGCTTGTCAGAGATTGTAAGATGCAAGTAAGCTTTAATAAGCATACTGTTAAAGAATTGCCAACATTGAAAGTCTTTTTGTTGTTGCCACGAAGAGTATATTTACATAACTAGATAACGTATAAGCCTTAGGTATTGAAATCCGGGTTCATATTAGAAACTGTTCAGTGAATTCTTTCCCATTGCTTTGCCTGTTCTGGAGTGTAGTGTAGTCCCTTGTCTGGTATAGCTCCCGAGCGTGATTGTACAACTGTTAATGACCTTAGGGTTAGGATGCAGGTTAAGGTAAGTGCATATGTATGAAAGTGTTTAATGTTTTTTTATTTTGCGTTAAATGTATGGTTGAGTTACGTATGTGTGTGTTTTTAGCTGTTTAGATTTGTTTTGGGGGGTAGGATTAGGATTAAGGTAAGTGTGTTTGTGTTTGGAACTGTTTATGTAAATGTGCGAGAGTTACTGACCTTAGGGTTAGGGTGTGGGTTAAGGTAAGTGCATATGTTTTAAAATGTTTACTGTTTTTTTTTGTTAGATGTATGGTTGGGTTATGTGCATATGTGTATTTAGTTGTTTACTGTTTTTTTGGCGGGGTATAATTAGGGTTAGTATATGTGTGCATGTGTTTGGAAGTGTTTAATGTTTTATTGTTTTTTTTTTGGGAGGGGGGTTGGAACAGTGATTTCTTTCCATAGGAAAGAAATCGCTGTTTGAATATGTGTCGATGTAACACCATTCGCTGTTTTCAGCATTCGATGTTATAATATGAACCCTTGAAATGTATATGACAGTATTTGTAATAAAGGACAGGATTACAGTATTTTCAGAAGCTTATTACATTTGTTGGAGACTTGCAGTCATATTTGCAGGCTTTACCCATAAACTAAACAGAATGCCAATCTATCATGCGTGGTCCATAACCTGTGCAGTAATTCTTTAAGCAAATGATCTTGAGCTTGTTTCTTGTTTGCTGTTCATTTTTTACTTTGATCATGTGTTCTCCATGAAACAAGTAGATAGTTGTGTCAGGCAGCAGGTCTTTTTTGGATAAGAAACATTTTTATAAGTGAGGGTATCACAGAGATTGCTGCTTTCAGCATGTTACTTGGTAATTTTATAAAGCTGAATATAAATTATAATTAGAACTGCAGTGCAAGGAGCAGTGGTTTGAGTTGAGTGCTGCTTGTTTTTTTTATACTTGATTTTGACTGGCATTCCAGTAATGTATTTAAAAAGTAATTTATTTTTTTATGCTCCACAACCTTTGTGTTTCCATCTAGATATTAAGTAAGTTGTCATGTAGCCAATGCATTGAAATATTTTTTCTTCTACACTTTATTTTGTCTTGATTGGACCCTCGTAATGACGGTTTGGCACCCAGGACAGTATATATAATTAAAGTTCCAGTTGTTGTGGTTTTGAGCATGGCTCCACCCCTTTCTAGTTGGCCACATCCCTCCCCATTGACCCCACCCATCCAGCTGTCTCCTGCAGCCCCCCTTTAATTTTAAGTCACCAGCCGCCACTGCATTTAACACAATTTAAATTTAGGCTGATGTCCCACTTCTGCCTCACATACAAACAAAGGTTTGTATAAACCAAGGAATACCACACAAGTAATGCATGTATGTTTTCCACAGAAATATCTGGATGTCTGCACATTTTCAACATAAAAGCACTTGAAACACAATTCTCTTTTTGAACAACAGAATGATAGGTGGCTCCCCCACCCCCAAAACATGAAACAAATGAAGGTTTGCACAAATCCAAGTAACACAACAGATGTAATGAATATATGCTTTCCACACAATTATCAGGATGTCTACAAAGTTTCAACAGAAAAGTCAATTTATGAATGCCAGTCAGTTTTCACTGTGTCCACCACTCCTGTGGAGGTTGCTCTGGGCCATATTAGAAGGACAACACCAGTGTCAGTGACATGTACATTACATTTCTATTCAATGACATAGAAAATTAAAAAAAAAAAATTAAAAAATATCAAATAAAAAATCCACAGAAGGGGCTATAAGGTTGTATATATATATATATATATATATATATATATATATATATATATATATATATATATATATATATATATTAGCCTGCTACAGACCACCCTCCCAAACACAGGAACCTCACTCGTCTTTCGTGAGAACACTGGAGAATATGAAGGTCTCCCCAAACACTATTATATTGGGTGACTTCAACTACCCAAACATCGATTGGGAAAACTACTCAAGCCCAATAATGGTTCCTAGAATTTATAAACTCAAATGCTATGGAACAACTGGTCACCACTCCCACAAGAGGGGAAAACATACTGGATCTGGTCATCACCAACATGGGGTCTCTATGCTCCACACCAGAGGTATACCCCTCATTGGTAAGATCAGACCATAAAGAAATCTCACTGGACATCCATATTCCATCCCGTGAAGAACTTCTCAAAAGCAAACTTCACACTTCTCAAAACTGAGGTGGAATCCTTCAAAGCCCCTGGGCCAGTGGACAGAATGCAGAATCCTTTACAAAAGCATTCTATGGACACCTACAGGAATGCATGGAGCATGCTATCCCAAATAAAACCAAGACTCAATCCTCCAAAGGCAGGAAACCTGTCTGGTGGACCCCTGCCATAAATAAGCTATACAAGAGAAGGAGAAAGCTACTACATGACAGAGCAAAATCCCAAAAAGGGAAGGTGTCACTGATCAGTACTAGCAAGAAACTACGATCCCTCATAAAATCTTCTAAGGCCAGCTTTGAAAGAAAAATTGCACAAGACACTAAAGATAATCACAAGGCCTTCTTTAGTTATGTCAGAAACCTGGGAGGCAACTCCCAGATATGCTCTGAGTTAGTGCAAAATTACAAAAAATTTACTGAACCCACAGACATTGCCAACATCCTGGCAGAAAGGTTCAGTGCACCCCTTCCGAAAATGTCTATCTCAACAGAGTGTAGCCTTCCTGAGATCACAGATGCACAGGTGAGAGCTGCCCTCTCCAAAGCTAAAAACACAGCATCAATGGGACCAGATGGTGTCCCGGGCTGCGTCTTACACGAGCTCCAAGAAGAACTAAATCCTCATATAAAGTCACTGTTCAATCTCAGCCTTACTACAGGATATGTTCCCAAGGAATGGCGTACAGCAACAGTGGTACCACTCCACAAAGGTGGTGCCACAACAGACCCCGGAAACTATTGCCCTATAAGCCTGACTAGCCTGATCTGCAAAGCTATGGAAATCATAAACAAAGACATTGGGAAGCTCCAGACACTGAAGGGCAGATCTTGCCTCTTGAACCTGGTTGACTTCTTTGAAACAGTTACCAAAGCCATAGATGAAGGGAAGGTAGTCCACACAGCCTACCTGGACCTCGCAAAGGCCTTTGACACAATACTCCACTCGGGCATCATAAATAAGCTCACCAGCTTAAATATCAACCCCTATGTCACAAGATGGGTTGCAAACTGGCTCAGGATAGAACCCACATGGTCAGAATAGCAGGTGCCATGTCAGACTCTAAACCAGTTACAAGTGGTGTCCCACAAGGCTCAGTCCTGGGACCTCTCTTGTTTGGTATATATTTCTCTGAGGTACAGGCTAACACAGGCGGACTATGGCTGACCAGGAGTCGCAAGATGACTGCAAACTGGGTGCCATAATCGACTCACCGACTGACACAAGCATCATCCAAAAGGGTCTCACAGAGATGGATAACTGGTGCCAGAGCCATGGCCTAAAGCTAAATGCCAAAAAGTGCATAGTCATCCCCTTTGGAAAAACAAAGTGCACAAATTACCACATAGGTGGTAATCCATTGTCTGGGAGGAAGAAGTAATTAGGACTTGGGGACAGTAGATAGCAATCTCTCCTTTGACAATCACGTTGCAAAGTGGTTAGAAAAACCTTCTATATAGCCCACCTTATCATGAAAGGGTTCACATCTAGATCAAGAGAGGTCATTGTGCCTCTACTCATCACTTATCAGGCCCATAATTGAGTACAATGCCCCATTTGGGATGTACCTACCCGACACCTTCAGCAACTGGAAAGACCCCAAACGTATCTCACCAAGAGGATCAAGGATACTCAGAGGCAATCAGTGTCTGACGATAAGGCCATGTCCAACCCAGAATTAATGGACATGCATCAGAGCTACATGCTCCAGGGACCTGAACCTCAGCACAGAAATAAATAGGGCATACTGGAGGTCACTCTGGAACAAAATCCCAATCCATGTCAGGCAGAGCCTCTCACTGACCCTCTTCAAGAGAAATCTTGACGAATGGATGGGGGATCTCTTCTGTGTTGCTACTTGACAGAGGTACAGTAAACAAACCTTAAAGGGCTACCTTCTGTGACCTACTATACAGTGGCACAGTCAACTAATCTAAAAGGGGTGGCGTAAGTCAAACATACTTTGGCTAGGCTTATAAATGCCCTAGGGCAGATAGCCTAGTATCAACCTATGAACCTATATATATATAACACAATTTAAATTTAGGCTGATGTCCCACTTCTGCCTCACATACAAACAAAGGTTTGTATAAACCAAGGAATACCACACAAGTAATGCATGTATGTTTTCCACAGATATATCTGGATGTCTGCACATTTTCAACATAAAAGCACTTGAAACACAATTCTCTTTTTGAACAGAATGATAGGTGGATCCCCCACCCCCAAAACATGAAACAAATGAAGGTTTGCACAAATCCAAGTAACACAACAGACGTAATGAATATATGCTTTCCACACAATTATCAGGATGTCTACAAAGTTTCAACAGAAAAGTCAATTTATGAATGCCAGTCAGTTTTCACTGTGTCCACCACTCCTGTGGAGGTTGCTCTGGGCCATATCAGAAGGACAACACCAGTGTCAGTGACATGTACATTACATTTCTATTCAATGACATAGAAAATTAAAAAAAAAAAAATTAAAAATATCAAATAAAAAATCCACAGAAGGGGCTATAAGGTTTTATATATATATATCTATATATATATATATATATATATATATATATATATATATATATATATATATATTAGCCTGCTACAGACCACCCTCCAAAACACAGGAACCTCACTCGTCTTTCCTGAGAACACTGGAGAATATGAAGGTCTCCCCAAACACTATTATACTGGGTGACTTCAACTACCCAAACATCGATTGGGAAAACTACTCAAGCCCAAACACCCTCGCCTAATGGTTCCTAGAATTTATAAACTCAAATGCTATGGAACAACTGGTCACCACTCCCACAAGAGGGGAAAACATACTGGATCTGGTCATCACCAACATGGGGTCTCTATGTTCCACACCAGAGGTATACCCCTCATTGGTAAGATCAGACCATAAACAAATCTCACTGGACATCGATATTCCATCCCCACCCCTAGCCAAGGAAACCACGGTGAAGAACTTCTCAAAAGCAAACTTCACACTTTTCAAAACTGAGGTGGAATCCTTCAAAGCCCCCAGCCAGTGGACAATACGGCCCAAAATGCAGAATCCTTTACAAAAGCATTCTATGGACACCTACAGGAATGCATGGAGCATGCTATCCCAAATAAAACCAAGACTCACTCCTCCAAAGGCAGGAAACCTGTCTGGTGGACCCCTGCCATAAATAAGCTATACAACAGAAGGAGAAAGCTACTACATGACAGAGCAAAATCCCAAAAAGGGAACGTGTCACTGATCAGTACTAGCAAGAAACTACGATCCCTCATAAAATCTTCTAAGGCCAGCTTTGAAATAAAAATTGCACAAGACACTAAAGATAATCACAAGGCCTTCTTTAGTTATGTCAGAAACCTGGGAGGCAACTCCCAGATATGCTCTGAGTTAGTGCAAAATGACAAAAAATTTACTGAACCCACAGACATTGCCAACATCCTGGCAGAAAGGTTCAGTGCAAACTCCCCCCCCCCCTTCCCCGCCAAAAGAGCAAATGTCTATCTCAACAGAGTGTAGCCTTCCTGAGATCACAGATGCACAGGTGAGAGCTGCCCTCTCCAAAGCTAAAAACACAGCATCAATGGGACCAGATGGTGTCCCGGGCTGCGTCTTACACGAGCTCCAAGAAGAACTAAACCCTCATATAAAGTCACTGTTCAATCTCAGCCTTACTACAGGATATGTTCCCAAGGAATGGCGTACAGCAACAGTGGTACCACTCCACAAAGGTGGTGCCACAACAGACCCGGAAACTATTGCCCTATAAGCCTGACTAGCCTGATCTGCAAAGCTATGGAAATCATAAACAAAGACATTGGGAAGCTCCAGACACTGGATCCTACCCAATTCAGCTTCGTTAAGGGCAGATCTTGCCTCTTGAACCTGGTTGACTTCTTTGAAACAGTTACCAAAGCCATAGATGAAGGGAAGGTAGTCCACACAGCCTACCTGGACCTCGCAAAGGCCTCTGACACAATACTCCACTCGGGCATCATAAATAAGCTCACCAACTTAAATATCAACCCCTATGTCACAAGATGGGTTGCAAACTGGCTCAGGGATAGAACCCACATGGTCAGAACAGCAGGTGCCATGTCAGACTCTAAACCAGTTACAAGTGGTGTCCCACAAGGCTCAGTCCTGGGACCTCTCTTGTTCGGTATATATTTCTCTGAGGTACAGGCTAACACGGGCGGACTATGGCTGACCAAGTTTGCAGATGACTGCAAACTGGGTGCTATAATCGACTCTCCGACTGACACAAGCATCATCCAAAAGGGTCTCACAGAGATGGATAACTGGTGCCAGAGCCATGGCCTAAAGCTAAATGCCAAAAAGTGCATAGTCATCCCCTTTGGAAAAAACAAAGTGTTCACAAATTACCACATAGATGGTAATGCATTAAGTACGGAAGAAGTAATTAGGGACTTGGGGACCCAAGTAGATAGTAATCTCTCCTTTGACAATCACATTGCCAAAGTGGTTAGAAAAACCTTCTATATAGCCCACCTTATCATGAAAGGGTTCACATCTAGATCAAGAGAGGTCATTGTGCCCCTCTACTCATCACTTATCAGGCCCATAATTGAGTACAATGCCCCATTTGGGATGTACCTTACCCGACACCTTCAGCAACTGGAAAGACCCCAAAAGTATCTCACCAAGAGGATCAAGGGGCTCAAACAGATGCCCTATGCAGTTCAGCTAAAGAAATTCCAGCTCTACTCAGTTGCGTACCGCATACTCAGAGGCAATCAGTGTCTGACGTATAAGGCCATGTCCAACCCAGAATTAATGGACATGCATCACCTCAGGAAATCTAAATCCCTTAGAGCTACACACTCCAGGGACCTGAACCTCAGCACAGAAATAAATAGGGCATACTGGAGGGACAGATTCATATCCCAGAGGCTCCCCTCACTCTGGAACAAAATCCCAATCCATGTCAGGCAGAGCCTCTCACTGACCCTCTTCAAGAGAAATCTTGACAAATGGATGGGAGATCGTAAGTTTACCCCGGGATCTCTTCTGTGTCGCTACTTGACAGAGGTACAGTAAACAAACCTTAAAAGGGCTACCTTCTGTGACCTACTATACAGAGGCAAAGTCAACTAATCTAAAAGGGTGGCGTAAGTCAAACATACTTTGGCTAGGCTTATAAATGCCCTAGGGCAGATAGCCTAGTATCAACCTATGAACCTATATATATATATATATATATATATATATATATATATATAGATAGATAGATAGGTAGATAGATAGATATAGATATAGATATATAGATAGATATAGATAGATAGATAGATAAATGCAACAAAAACAACCAATAAAAATACTAGGAGAGGCTAACATGAAAAAATAATTTTATTATAAAAAATAAACTACATTTTAAAAATATACATGTGCTGAAATGTTAATGCCTGCCAAAATGACCTATGCCAACACTGAAGTATAAGAAGTGTATATAGGTAAAATTTCCATTTTCTCCTGGATATATAAATACATTTGTAACAGCTACAAAATATAGAATGTACTTGAATAATACAAGCATACATTAGCAAAATTATAAATCTTCTCTGCAGAGAAATCACCTTCAAAGGAGCACCAATCTTCTGTATTGTCCAAATATACAAATTTCTTCATCTTCAAGTTCCCTGGTTACATGGTTACCTTTTTATAGTGTAGATTCAGCCCTCTGAGCACTGCAAAGATGCAAATGAGGTGCTAAATCATTAGAATTGCTGACTTCATGTATCTGATGTAAACATAGTGTAGGCTTTGCAACATTGTTAGTTGCTTATGGCTTGCAACTGTGAATGATTATTGTAAGAGAGAAGGAAAACACCCCAGGGAAGCACAGTGGTGCAGCAGTTAGTATTGTCACCTCACAGCAAGAGGTTCTCCGGTTTGATTCTCTGCTGCGATGCCTTCTTTGCGAAGTCTGAATATCTTCCCATGTTCATGTGGGTTTCCTCCCACATTCCCAAGGCATGCTACAGGTGGATTGGACACTCAAAATTGGCCCTAGGTGTGTGTGTTTGTGTGTGTGTGTGTGTGTGTGTGTGTGTGTGTGTGTGTGTGTGTGTGTGTGTGTGTGTGTGTGTGTGTGTACTGAGGAAGGTTTGGTGCTGGGCTGGCAATTTGACACTATAAAACTACTGCCACTCATTATGCAGTCCATTGATCTGCTGTGGTGACTCTTAATGGCAGCAGCTGAAAGGAGAAGAAGGAAAACATAACAGCAATTTGGACAACCTTCACTGCAGTGGTTAGGTGACGATACACTTACAAAGTGTAGAACTAACTGTAGTGCACCTTTTAATTAAACAAAACACCAGCTTTTCTAATTCTGTTGACTAAAAGCAACACTCTCTTGCCTTTGTTGAAAAACGTTGTTCACTGCCATGTATTTTTGTCACACAGTTAAAGAAAAAATATACAAAATGCACTATAGACTGCATGTCTGAGATTACAGCAGAGATAAAGGAAGAATAAACACAATGCAAAGAAATGAGAGAGCTGCATTTGTGCAAACATAGTCAGAAATGATTGTATGATTACACATTGTACTAAATATGTTAGCCAGACATGTACAACCAACTGAGAATTCCCAAGTGTATATCCTGTTAATACTGTAAAGGAAATATGAATTGCTTGCATGTGCATGATTTGATTGCTTCTGCAAAGTTGTGTGTGTGGCAAACACAGATACTCTAGAGCTATGTGTTTGATATTTCATTACTATGATAGTTAAATTCCAGAGCTGTGTAATGGTTTAAAATTTTAACTTTATTTTTTTTATTATTTTTAATTGTTTTTCTCTTTTTAACATTTGTATGGTATACAGCTTAGCACAAATGTGGCTTTAAAAAAAAGAAAATTTAATGTCAGGTGCCTTAAGAAGCTCAAACACACATAGCAGCATTTCTTGTCAGTCAGCAACTTGGATGCTAATGATGTAGAAATTACACCTGTGACCCAATTTTCAGTGTAGCACAAGGTGTAAATACATTAAGGTAAACAATAGATAAGATAATTAAACTGCAGTTCAATTTCCGCAGCAGTTATTTTTACTGAGAAAGGATCATAATGGGTATTAACAGAAGGAGTATATATTCTCTATTGCCTTTTACATTTGAAGTTTGCTCACCTGTGTGCAAACAAGGTTCACTGCATAAGGAACAAAGTGAACAATGTTATTTGTTTCACCTTCCTTCATGCAAAAAGACTAAGTGGTACTGAGTGGCCATCAGCACACTGGACAGTACTAAGTGTAAAAAAATACACCTGATGCAGAGCTTTCCCTGTAGCACCAGGTGTAAGTTCATGGCTAGAACGCAGATAAACTAGGATTCTAATCCCACACAATGCACTTTTTTATTATTGGTGTCCCTCTTTGACTGTTCACAAAAATTAGAATATAAAGATATGTATACATAAAAATAACCATATATAGCAGGTTGATTGCATATACACATGACATCATACTTTTTACAGTGTAACTGGTGCAGCAGGACAATGATGATTCTATAATTATAAATGTCTTTTCAGACATGGGCTGGACTTCATAGTTTACTGACAGTCATGTTCACACTTCCCATAATACAAGCATGGCTGTAAAACAGAATGTATCATGTGAACCAGAACTCAAGAATGTACTCTGAAAGTAATAAAAGTATAAGCATTTACAGAACATTGTCAGGCATTATTCCTGCATAACATCTGAGAATGCAGAAGCCAGGATCTTGTCACGTCACACACATACATAGTTAATTAAAGTATGGCACCAGTCACTCTTTAGAGTGTATATTAGTAATTACCATACTCTGCAAGCACTTCTTCTGTGGCAATGAGGAAAAAACAATCTATGTGGAAATATATATTTTCTCTTTTTTTATATAGGTTTGAATCCCACATTGTACAAATGACTTTTATCAGTGTGTAAGGCCCCACAAAATATGTGTCAATTCATAAAATGAATCCCCCGATATTCATGTCTTAAAAGCCAAGTCATTTAATATATCAGTGTTGACTACTGGGCAAACTGTTGCCATGCATAGCAGCACATCTGCCATAAATGAATGCCAATATCACATTATCCTTCCTATTTCATAAACTGGCTTGCCCTTTGTTTGATAATATTGCTGTCCACTTAATATTGAGCAAACATGGATGGCATGGTTGTGTGACTTTGCTCACTGTTTTTAAAATTCAATATCACAAATTGGCTGGAGAACAATTTTACTGCAGACATGGCAGGAGTTGGGAAGGATGGTGCCCAATTCAGGGCTAAAAGGTGGGATGTAGAGGAGTATAAAATATTTGTTACACTCCTCATGAAGTGCTACAGCCATAGGCTGCTGACAGCTGGAAATTACTGGGTCTCAGTATAAGGCTGAGGCTTGGAAAAATCTATCCAAGGCTGTCTCCAGTGTGAGTAGTATACCACGCACTAGGAAGTAATGCTGGCACCATTATAATTACCTGAAATGGCACAAGTAGGCAAAACGCATCCAGTGGTTGGATGAGTTTAGAACTGTGGACATCCCACAGTTGTGTAACTATACAGATAAAGCAACTTTAAATGTTATGGAAAGCTGTAATAGCCAAGACTAGCATGTATGATGCTTTCATGTCTCTTTTTCTCGCCTCCTTTATTTTACAGCTGCTGAGAAAATTTCAGCAAACAGTGAGGCATATGCTGAAAGATTAGAAAGACTCAGAGAGGCAAGGGGTATGCATGTAGCACTAATGAACATGATTTTATTAAAATGATTGCTCTTCTATACATTACTAGCAACTTAAGCAAGCAGATCTTAGCTGTAAAAGCAAACATGCACACTTTCTTTTGTAGCTCTTGGTAATTCCAACAGGCAAGTGTAATGGTGTATTCAGATTTAGTGGGTTCAATTCCTACAAGTTACAAATACATTCAAGTTACAAAACTATCATTTTTAATTTTCATTCCAGCAAAATTGGCTTTAATGCCATGTTGTTAACTTAATTTGTATTATCTTTAAAAGCATATATGCAATATCTGCATATTGCACGGATTACTTGTTACAATTCACAGTCCTTCTTTGGATTTGTAAAGCTGTATAGCTAATGTAATAATAAAAGTATAGTTATTGTAATAAGGAATTTGAATTTGACATATAATAGTTTTAATCATCTGTTTTCTTTCCCCCCCACCCCTTATTTCCCTCTCTTTTTTATTAAGATATGAACATCATTCTCATTTCATACTTTTTTGCCAACAAATAAAATGATTTCCAGCACAGGGAGGTAGGCCAACCACTGTGGCTCATCCTGCCTCCCCTCCAATGGCTGCTGCACTGACACCCAGCACATCTTGGACCCAAACTGGCAGTACTGCACCCACAGCCCCTGTACTACCTGTCCCTTCAACATTAGGTATTACTGTCCCAGCTGCAGATACATTGTACCCTCTGGGAGTATTGGTGGAGGTGGGGATTACATCACCAGCCAGGAGCTGCCAGGTATGGTGCGTGAGGTAAGAGAAACTGGCATTGGTGTCTGCCATAGTCATCTGGAGAAGTTGCTCATTAGAATGCAAAAAACACCCCTCATTTCAATCTCACAGGGTAATGAGGAAGGGGACAGTGTTGACAGCTCTGAGGGTGAGGACTAGTTTCTCACTGTTCACAATGTTTGATGGGCATGTGCCTCCAATGTCCCCTACCTATCCCCAATCTTGGTGTCCCCCAGCCTTTTGTGTCCATCACCATCCCTGTGTCTGTCTTGTTTGTCCTGTTTGCCTGCACCTGCTTCCTCACCTACCCATCTACCTGATCCTTACATTCCTATGTCCCTTCCCCAACATTCCTCTCTTTTTGAAATTGAAAAAAAAATAGGTCATCTGTCCCACAAAAAAAGTCTCATGCATAGCTCTCCACCTTGCATATGTGTCTTCTTGACAAAATTGATTTAATCCAATTGGCTATACAACATTCTTGCATTATTACCCATCTGTGCTGTGGTGATAGTCCAAATTCATACAATTTTCTATAAATGTTCACATTACAGTGTGAAAGAAGTGCATAGCTATGGTTCTTTCCTAATTCCCTTCCACAACTTCTTTACTGCATCCCTTTTGTTCTTCCCCCGCTTGCCCCCCCCCAGTTCACCACTTTCCTATATTCCCCATTTTCAGAACCTTAAATCTGGTCAAAAAATGGAATTGCATACCACATACATGGCCAGAAATCGCCCATAATAAAGCCTTCAATTTTTGTCCTCTGCATTTGTGCAATTTGGCATCACACACCAATGCCAAGGGGGGAATAAATGACTCTTAATGGTTTAAGTTAAAACTTGGTGAGTTTTTGCCATTGGCCACACTAGTCTGGTTATCTTTGTTTAATGCTGCTTAAACTCTCTCTCTAAAGGAACATGGTGTTAAAGCAGAGTAAAGCAGTACTTTGAAACATTTACTCTGGCAGTTATTTAGACTGCTGAATGTAACAAAATGTAGCTTCCTATGTGGAATATGGACATCAATCACTTAACTAAAGATTTTTTGGCCAATAGCTTCAAGGGTTCAATTCCAGATGTATCTCTCATAATTTCTTATTGTAATGCTATATTGTATAATATATTTAATCACCCACATATTAAAATTTGCCACAGTTATGAATTTTACATGGTGGTATATGAATTATTACCCAAAAATGACTATCGGAAGTGGCATCCATCCCCACTGCTATCACATATTTAGCTAACCTTGTTCTGCTTGTCATAAGCATGTAGTCCTTCTCCAAAGCTTCTTTACCCTTATGTCACTTGCTTCATGCTACACAGCATGTAATGTTAATAATGATAACAGACCAAAAACATGACCATAAAAGTGCCATTACAAAAAGCACTGCTAGGTGTATGATAATCTGTCCTCATATTTATCCCATCCTTCCAACTCCTCTTTACGTTTATCTATTAGGTTGATGGATGGTGTCTGCAGACTAACTTTACTGTGCTGATAGATAATACTACCTTAATTCAATAGTTTATCAGTGTTCATGTACTGTGGAATATTTTAAAATTATCTGTAGAATTCTGTTTGCATCATGCTCAGGTGATGATGGATGAAATCTTCATCTAATGTGATGTAGAAACTGTCCTTACTGTGACAAAAGCATATTGCACACATATTTCAGGCTATATGGCCAAACACAAAAGAGTTGGCATGTCTATTGAGTCATAGTAATCATATTTATTTATTTATTTATTTGCAATTGGTTTACCAGGATAGTCCACTGGACCAAAATGAACCCGTTTTCAATGGAGTCCTGGGGAGAAAAGCTCCAGACAATATAGATTACAGTAGGTATTAAACATACTTAAACATTGTTAAAGTCACAGTAGGCAAATACAAATGCAATGCACAACAATTACAGTTAATGTAAGTGTTAAAAAAACTGATGGCAGATTATAAGGGATTATACATAAATTCAAAATTCTACTAAAGTTATTTCATAAAGAGAGTTCAACATATGAGAGTGTAGAGTATTCTTACACATTCAGTAGTAATAAACAGGAATGTGGGAGTTATGGATAATGAAAGAGAGAAATCAAGGGTGTAAGCAGGAGTAAGAGGAAATGGGGATGTTAAGTAGGGTGGGAGCAAGAGCATTCCCACTAGGAAAGTAGATGTGAGTGAAGAGATTTTTTGAACATAAAATGGTTAGAGGTAGTACGGATAGATGGAGGTAGAGAGTTCCAGAGACGTGCTAAGCCATGTGAGAGAAGATGTTTGCCTGGGGGACGGGTTGGTTTGTACACTTCTAATAGATTTTGTTTGTTGGACCTTAATATTCTATCAGGTATGTGCATTTTAAACACAGAAGAGAGGGAGGGACAGAGGGAGGGGTTGAAAATAAGTTTATGAGCGAGGGATAGTTGTGTATAGGAGAGCAGATGGGGTAGTTCTAGCCATTTTAGTTGTTGGAGAGAGGAGCAATGGTGGGTGTGAGACTTTTGGTTGGTAGCAAACTTGGCTATTTTATTGTAGCAGGAGGAAAGTTGTTTTTTCAGGGAGATTTGTACATTAGTTAGTATTGGAGCTCCGTATAGAAGGGAGGGAATAAGAAAGGAAGTAGAGAGAGTAATTTTAGCGGCAGTTGTAAGGTAGTGCTTTTGTTGATAGAGCATCCCTAGTTTTTGATGGGTTTTTTTAATATTTTGTTGTAGATAGGAGTTGAATTTTAGTTGGTTATCAATTTGGACTCCAAGTAATTTGGTCTCTGTCACTAGTTCCAGAGGAGTGTTATTCTCACTAGTAATAGAGAATGAGTTTGTATTGAGAGAGTTGAGTTTAGAAGGGGTGAATATCATTAATTTGGTTTTAGCGGGGTTGAGTGCTAGGTGATTTGTTTTCATCCATAGTTCAATGGTAGAAAAAGCATCCTGAATTAGTTTTATGAGAGTAGGGATAGTTGAGGCTGTGCAGATAATGTTAGAATCATCTGCATATTTGATGATATTGGAAAGAGGGATAGCTTTGTGGAAATCATTTATAAATATATTGAAAAGGAGGGGACCTAATATGGAGCCTTCGGGGATGCCAGTCGGGGTATTAAGAAATGAGGAGGTTGCCTTTTTCCATTTGACTGCTTGATGTCTATTAGATAGGTAGCTAGAGAACCAGTTCAAAGTATAGGAAGATAGGTTAAGTTTGGAGAGTTTGGTTAGAAGCAGACTATGTGATATAGTATCAAAGGCTTTAGAGAGGTCAAGTAGAAGGGTAGAGACAATTTGGCCAGAGTCTTGGGCACTATTTACAGTTTCTAGAAAGAAGAGGAGTGCTGTCATAGTGCTGTGATTTGGTCTGAATCCATGTTGTGTAGGAGAAAGTAGGTTGTTATCTATGAGATATGGTAGGAGTTGAAGTTGGATGCACCTTTCCAAGAGTTTAGAGATGGGAGATAGGATAGCAATGGGGCGGTAGTTGGAAACATTGTTGTTATTGCCACCTTTATGTAAAGGTATGATGAAGGCCTTTTCCAGATTTGGGGAACCATATCTTCTTGAATTGAGTGGTTGATTAGTATGCTAATGGGGTAGGCAATTGCTACAGCCACTAAGCTAAGAAAGTAAGGAGGTATGTCATCAGGAGCATTGGTGCATGGTTTTAGTTTCTGAAGGAGTTTTTGTATGGTAGATGTGGGTATAGGTTTTAGTGAGAATAGAGGGGAGAGTGGAGAGGGGGTATTAGGGGTCGAAGATGAAGAGGAGAGAGAGAGAGTAGGACAGCAGGTGTATATTATATGGGGTGGGGTAGATGTGGATGGAGTGAGAGTAGGAGAGGAGGAGGATGGTAAAGAGTTAGTAGATATGAGTGTGGCATTGGTTATAGTGTTGTGTTGAGTGTGGTTGGGGTAAGATGGAGGTGAGTTGGAGTGTGTGTTGTAGGAGAAAGAAGAGGTTAATTTAGAAATAGATTCAATGAAAAAAGAATTGAATTGAGTAGCTAAGTCTATATCAGTGGCATTAGGGTCAGGGGTTGGGGTGACTGTTTTACTGGGATGAAGTAGAGTGGAGATGCCTTTCCAGAATTTTTGAGGATTTGTTTTGTTGTTGTTTTGAAGTGTGAAGAAGTAATTTTGTCGATCAGAGATGATGATTTTTACCATTTCTAAGAGTTTTATATTCATTGTGGATGGGGGGGGGGCTTATTTTTCTGGTATTTAGCCTAGAGTTTGTCTCTTTTCTGCATAGTAGCTAGTGTATTTTTGGTGAGCCATGGAGCAGTTTTAGTTTTTATTCTTTTAGTTCTTAGAGGAGCATGGACATCTAGTAGTTTTAGGAATGTGGTGTTGAAGTGGGTGACAGCATCATCTAAGTGTAGTGTTTTTAGACAATTCCAGTTTATTGTTTTTAGGGAGTTAGTGAAGGTAGATGGATTAAAGTCTTTATGATTATGTGTTGTAATATAGTTATGGATATGATGCTGGGTTAAGGGGAGTCGGTGAGTGAAGATGGGTATATGGTCACCAAGGGGATCGGGAAGGGTTCCACTGTCTGAGAAATAGTGGGGATGAGATACTAAGATCCAGTCTAGGATACTGCTGGTGGAGAGATTTTTTGATGGGTGTGTAATAGAGTTGATTAGTTGTGAGAAGTTATGTAAGTTGATATTAAGTGGGTTTGTGGGCGACTGAATGGAGATCCAGTTAATATTCATGTCACCTAAGATTATAGTTTCATTGCTAATGATGTTGGTAAGCCAACAGAGTATGTCTTCGAGTGTGGATACATTATCTCCTGGGGGGATGTAGAGTGAGACTATACATATGTGTTTATGTTTGTTAACTTGGAGTAGTGTTATGAGTAGTTCTGCATTATTAAATTGAGGAGTGGGTTTGCTGTAGGGGGTAACTGACAGGGAGGTTGAGTAGAGGAGAGCTACTCCTCCACCTTTTTTATGAGACCTGTCTCTTCTGATGATCAAATAGTTAGGTGGGAGTATTTCTGAGTCTTTTATATGGGGTTTTAACCATGTTTCTGAGATGGATAAGATGTCTGGTTTATGATGTGTTAGCCAAGCATGGAGGTTTGGGATTTTGTTAACTATACTTTGAGAATTTAAGGCAGTGAGTATTAAGGACTTGACCTTAATTGTTGAGGAGGGGGGGCCTGGGTTAGGATGGATATCTCCTGATAATAAATTGCTAATGGGAGTTAGGGTTAGGTTGGAGAAGTAGTAAGACAGTTTAGAGAATAGGTTCGGATGTATTGTGCTTTTGAAGGATTTAAAAACTGTTATGTGTGGAGGGTGTTTCTGAGTGGTTATAACTTTAAATGGAAAAAGTAGAAGGTTGTCTAAAGGGCACAGATGGGGGGAAATTGAGATGTTAGAGTGAGGTAGTAAGGAGCTAAGATGGTTGGTTACATGGTAGGATTGGGAGTGATAAGAATAGCTAGGATGTGTAAAGGTGGTAGAGGTAGGTTAAGGTAAAAAGTAGAGTTAGTGAGAAGGTGAAGAATGGGGGTTGTTGAGCCATGTTGGAGTGAAGGTAAGTGTAGTTGTTAAGTAGTTGGTGGAATTATATGCGGAGGTGATAAAAGTACAGGAGAAATGTGGGAGTTGTGAAGGCTTGCAGGGGCAATGTGTTGTGGGAGTGGGAGTAGAGGTGTAGGAAGTTATATGTGGCTAGGTGGTGTCTATCAGAGGTGAATGAGTTGGAGTAGGTGGGATGAGGAATGGATGTTTCCAGAGATGTGGAGGGTGATTGGGTTACGATCTGAGGGGGTGTAGCTAATGTATGGATAAAGCTAGGGCTGCTGGGGGCGGGTGAAATTTGGTGGCAGGGTAGGGGAGCGGAGTGAGCCCGCAGGGCGAACGGAGCGGGAAGAACCAAGTAGTCAGAAGAGGATCGGAAACCTATCAGTGAAGTGTTAATTACAGAAGGTAAGTAGTGGGGACTTGGAATTAGTGGGTTGGAATGGGCTGGAATGTGAAAATAGTGAGGGAGAAAAGGAAAGTAGTAGTTTAATGTGTTAGAATGTAACAGAGAGTGAGAAAGAAAAAGTAAGGATTTACAGAGAAAGCTGGAGCAAGTGAGTAGCAGTTGGTATTAGTGGGGGGAGGCTGCCATCTAGTGGACAAATGCAGAATTGCCTTTGGTACACCAGGGCAAACCCAGGTCTGGGTTAGACTGAAGGGAGAAGGGAGCAAGTATGTGCAACTCACAGAGGGGTAAGATTAGGATAGAAAACAAAGGGGAGTTTGGCTGCTGGCTTTCCTGGCAGAGAGCAGACAGAACACCTAGCAGGGCATACAGACTAAATTAATGCAAGGTCTGGCAGCAGTATCACATACTTTCTTTAATTCTGGGAGAAGCTTCGTGGAGGCAGCAGGGTTTGCTGAAGTTGCTAGAGCAATTGGCTGGGAGTGTAGATTATTACTTTAGGTGTAGGTGTCCACCAGGCCATACACACAAGGGGTTAACCAGGAAGAAAAAGCTGGAGAGCAAGAGAAAAGTGAGAAATGAGTTGTACTACAGCAGTTAGTAACACAGTATCACAAGAGCAGTAAGCACAAGAAACAACATTGTTGATAGCACTGTAATTAAGATAAACCACATTGGAAAATACTAGGCAGGAATAATAAATGTCTGTATCTACACAGTTTTACAATTTTCAACTTTAAATGGCCCTGAGCAGCCTTTTGTGCACTATAGCAGTGTGGGGCACTTCTTTAAAGTTCAACAGATATGGGTAGCTAATTGCCGAGTACATTTACGGCAAAAACGGAGCTTGTGTGAACGCTCCGTTTGCGCACAACTTCTTCAAGAGCAGCTGGGCAATGTCGCTGTGTTTAAATACAGTTATACCAGCGTTTAAAGCTTTATACAGTAGAGAAACAGATTGAGCACCTCTAAAAGGCTAGGAGCGTTAATACGAACGCTCAGTTGTACACAGGTTCATTAAAGGCGGGCAAAGTCACGGAAAACTAGATGTTTAAAAACAGAGTTGCCTGTAGCATGCAACTTAAACAATATAGGAGCATAAAACCTTTCCGTTTTGCATATATGCCCTGATACTCTGGCAGGACAATGGCATGTAGGTCAAAACAGTAAATAGAACAACTAAGTATGTGGACAGATGTAAGTGTTTATACTATCCGTTTAACCAGTATGCACAGCTAGCTAGGCGAGAGGAGTCACACTTCATTAAACAGTTCTAAGCATCCAAGCTACTCAGTTAATATATTTTACAGAACAAATTAGATAAGATGTTTGTACTTTCCGTTGAACCAGTATGCACAGCTATCTAGGCGAGTGGAGTCACAGTACATTAAACTGTTCTAAGCAACTAAACTACTCAGTTAATACCCTTTACAGAGAAAATTAGATAAGATGTGGTTGCATAGCAGCCAGAATATAACTATGTACTGTGTGAGCCTGATTTGGTCATTTGCATTTAAAATAACAATTTACATGCACATTCATAATAACAGGCAGTAATCAGTAAAGAGATAAGACTATTATTTACCAATTCAGTAGCAGACCGCAGAGGCAAAGACAGTATTTTAGTTCATTTCAATTACAGACCACAAGGCATAGACAGTGGATACAACAATATAAAAGTAATAGTTAACTTACTGAAAGGTGTAGGCGCTCAGCCAGGGGCGCACAGCAGCCGAGTACAGGTGAAAATTTAAAAATGGCGCCCACAGGTCTGGGAACTCTTTTAAAAATTCCAGGAGGAAGTTTGGGAGGAGGGGGAGGAGTCAGGATAGGGGAAATCAGGTACAGACCGGAAGAACTGTATAACCAAGGCAGATAGGAGTTAGAATACAGCAGAACAAAATGAAAATGTCTGTGTATGTGGTAGATAGATGCATTCAGGATGTGGGAAAGGAGACCCAAGAGTATAGTAAGATAGTAGAAGATAGGGGTAACTTGGGCTATGATTTAGATTAAGTGCAAGGGAGAGAGGACGAGACGTGGAGAATAGGGAGAGAGAAGGGGAACAGACTATGCAGCGTTGAGTTGTGAAAGGTAACTCAGATGACTTAATGCAGAAAGCATAAGGTGGGTATGAGGAGGGGAGAGGGAAGGAGCAATTACAGTATAGTAAGATACGGGAAAAGCAGATCCAAAGTAGTCAGAAGAGGATCAGAAACCAATCGGTGAAGTGTTAATTACAGAAGGTAAGTAGAGGGGACTTGGAATTAGTGGGTTGGAATGGGCTGGAATGTGAAAATAGTGAGGGAGAAAAGGAAAGTAGTAGTATAATGTGTTAGAATGTAACAGAGAGTGAGAAAGAAAAAGGAAGGGTTTACAGAGAAAGCTGGAGTAAGTGAGTAACAGTAGGTATTAGTGGGGGGGAGGGTGTCATCTAGTGGACAAATGCAGAATTGCCTTTGGTACACCAGGGCAAACCCAGGTCTGGGTTAGACTGAAGGGAGAAGGGAGCAAGTCTGTGCAACTCACAGAGGGGTAAGAAAAGGATAGAAAACAAAGGGGAGTTTGGCTGCTGGCTTTCCTGGCAGAGAGCAGACAGAACACCTAGCAGGGCATACAGACTAAATTAATGCAAGGTCTGGCAGCAGTATCACATACTTTCTTTAATTCTGGGAGAAGCTTCGTGGAGGCAGCAGGGTTTGTTGAAGTTGCTAGAGCAATTGGCTGGGAGTGTAGATTATTACTTTAGGTGTAGGTGTCCACCAGGCCATACACACAAGGGGTTAGCCAGGAAGAAAAAGCTGGAGAGCAAGAGAAAAGTGAGAAGTGAGTTGTACTACAGCAGTTAGTAACACAGTATCACAAGAGCAGTAAGCACAAGAAACAACATTATTGATAGCACTGTAATTAAGATAAACCACATTGGAAAATACTAGGCAGGAATAATAAATGTCTGTATCTACACAGTTTTACAATTTTCAACTTTAAATGGCCCTGAGCAGCCTTTTGTGCACTATAGCAGTGTGGGGCACTTCTTTAAAGTTCAACAGATATGGGTAGCTAATTGCCGAGTACATTTACGGCAAAAACGGAGCTTGTGTGAACGCTCCGTTTGCGCACAACTTCTTCAAGAGCAGCTGGGCAATGTCGCTGTGTTTAAATACAGCTATACCAGCGTCTAAAGCTTTATACAGTAGAGAAACAGATTTAGCACCTCTAAAAGGCTAGGAGCGTTAATACGAACGCTCAGTTGTACACAGGTTCATTAAAGGCGGACAAATTCATGGAAAACTAGATGTTTAAAAACAGCGTCACCTATAGCATGCAACTTAAACAATATAGGAGCATAAAACCTTTCCGTTTTGCATATATGCCCTGATACTCTGGCAGGACAATGGCATGTAGGTCAAAACAGTAAATAGAACTACTAAGTATGTGGACAGATGTAAGTGTTTATACTATCCGTTTAACCAGTATGCACAGCTAGCTAGGCGAGAGGAGTCACAGTTCATTAAACAGTTCTAAGCATCCAAGCTACTCAGTTAATATATTTTACAGAACAAATTAGATAAGATGTTTGTACTTTCCGTTGAACCAGTATGCACAGCTATCTAGGCGAGTGGAGTCACAGTACATTAAACTGTTCTAAGCAACTAAACTACTCAGTTAATACCCTTTACAGAGAAAATTAGATAAGATGTGGTCGCATAGCAGCCAGAATATAACTACGTACTGTGTGAGCCTGATTTGGTCATTTGCGTTTAAAATAACAATTTACACGCACATTCATAATAACAGGCAGTAATCAGTAAAGAGATAAGACTATTATTTACCAATTCAGTAGCAGACCGCAGAGGCAAAGACAGTATTTTAGTTCATTTCAATTACAGACCACAAGGCATAGACAGTGGATACAACAATATAAAAGTAATAGTTAACTTACTGAAAGGTGTAGGCGCTCAGCCAGGGGCGCATAGCAGCCGAGTACAGGTGAAAATTTAGAATTGGCGCCCACAGGTCTGGGAACTCTTTTAAAAATTCCAGGAGGAAGTTTGGGAGGAGGGGGAGGAGTCAGGATAGGGGAAATCAGGTACAGACCGGAAGAACTGTATAACCAAGGCAGATAGAAGTTAGAATACAGCAGAACAAAATGAAAATGCCTGTGTATGTGGTAGATAGATGCGTTCAGGACGTGGGAAAGGAGACCCAAGAGTATAGTAAGATAGTAGAAGATAGGGGTAACTTGTGCTGTGATTTAGATTAAGTGCAAGGGAGAGAGGACAAGACGTGGAGAATAGGGAGAGAGAAGGGGAACAGACTATGCAGCATTGAGTTGTGAGAGGTAACTCAGATGACTTAATGCAGAAGTATAGGTATGAGGAGGGGAGAGGGAAGGAGCAATTACAGTATAGTAAGATACGGGAAAAGCAGAACCAAAGTAGTCAGAAGAGGATCGGAAACCTATCAGTGAAGTGTTAATTACAGAAGGTAAGTAGAGGGGACTTGGAATTAGTGGGTTTGAATGGGCTGGAATGTGAAAATAGTGAGGGACAAAAGGAAAGTAGTAGTATAATGTGTTAGAATGTAACAGAGAGTGAGAAAGAAAAAGTAAGGGTTTACAGAGAAAGCTGGAGTAAGTGAGTAGCAGTAGGTATTAGTTGGGGGGAGGGTTTCATCTAGTGGACAAATGCAGAATTGCCTTTGGTACACCAGGGAAACCCAGGTCTGGGTTAGACTGAAGGGAGAAGGGAGCAAGTCTGTGCAACTCACAGAGGGGTAAGAATAGGATAGAAAATAAAGGGGAGTTTGGCTGCTGGCTTTCCTGGCAGAGAGCAGACAGAACACCTAGCAGGGCCTACAGACTAAATTAATGCAAGGTCTGACAGCAGTATCACATACTTTCTTTAATTCTGGGAGAAGCTTTGTGGAGGCAGCAGGGTTTACTAAAGTTGCTAGAGCAATTGGCTGGGAGTGTAGATTATTACTTTAGGTGTAGGTGTCCACCAGGCCATACACACAAGGGGTTAGCCAGGAAGAAAAAGCTGGAGAGCAAGAGAAAAGTGAGAAATGAGTTGTACTACAGCTGTTAGTAACACAGTATCACAAGAGCAGTAAGCACAAGAAACAACATTGTTGATAGCACTGTAATTAAGATAAACCGCATTGGAAAATACTAGGCAGGAATAATAAATGTCTGTATCTACACAGTTTTACAATTTTCAACTTTAAATGGCCCTGAGCAGCCTTTTGTGCACTATAGCAGTGTGGGGCACTTCTTTAAAGTTCAACAGATATGGGTAGCTAATTGCCGAGTACATTTACGGCAAAAACGGAGCTTGTGTGAACACTCCGTTTGCGCACAACTTCTTCAAGAGCAGCTGGGCAATGTCGCTGTGTTTAAATACAGTTATACCAGCGTCTAAAGCTTTATACAGTAGAGAAACAGATTGAGCACCTCTAAAAGGCTAGGAGCGTTAATACGAACGCTCAGTTGTACACAGGTTCATTAAAGGCGGGCAAAGTCACGGAAAACTAGATGTTTAAAAACAGCATCACCTGTAGCATGCAACTTAAACAATATAGGAGCATAAAACCTTTCCGTTTTGCATATATGCCCTGATACTCTGGCAGGACAATGGCATGTAGGTCAAAACAGTAAATAGATCAACTAAGTATGTGGACAGATGTAAGTATTTATACTATTCGTTTCTATTTTAAAAGATGTACCACATCTTGTCATTTCTAGAAAGATCTACACACAATTAAATTGTGATTTGCTGTGAGGCCTACAAAGCAGCTTACAGAAATACAACTGTATAGAAGTAGGCATTGATGATAAAAAATTGCGGAAGACACATTTTTTTCTGCAGTAATTTTATGTCACATTTGTAGTAATGATCACATGTAGTTAGCTAATGCCATCCTGACACCTTTTGTAAAAAAAGGGAATGATCTAGGTTCAAACCCTGTCTTATTGCTGCTCTTATTAAGAGTTCATGGTTATCAAACTTGGTGCCACAGAGAAAGCTAGGAAGCCAGTATATTTTTTGCACTCAGTATTGTCGAGAGAGTTGATGGCCATGCATCACTGATTAGCCTGTTTGCGTGGAGTAAGGCTAACCAATACAAATATTATGATTTTCAACCAAGTAAATTGTAAGAAGCATCAGCAGCTGATAAGAGTGGTAAAACACCAAACAGTTTAATATATCCAACACAAACACAGTTTCCAAATATTCACACAAAACGCTTAACTGTCTCACCGCGTTTTTTTGTTCAAATGAACTTCTTCAGATGCAAATCAACTTAATTAACTAAACCCATCCTTAAATATGAGTTTACATTACTTTACACCAATCACAGCACAAACCTAACCAATCTAATGAATATTTAATATAATACATACAATTTAAAAATCTAACACATATAAACATATTCAATGTATTTGAACTAAAATACATATATAAAAATGTAAACAAACTCATTTCTTTTATATTACCTGATGTATAAATTTTATTATAAAAACTTTGTATCTAGAGGCTAAAAACTGTTAAATTAAGCATTTTCATTCATAAAAACCTAGAAAAGAAAGCCTAAAAAAACAGCAATGGCACCATTTAGTGGATAAATTAAAAACTTATTTAAATATGTGCAATATTCTGAGACAGTTAAGCGTTTTGTGTGAATATTTGGGAACTGTGTTTGTGTTGGATATATTAAACTGCCTGGCATTTTACCACTCTAATCAGCTGGTAGTGCTTCTTACAATTTACTTGGTTGAAGTTTCGCTCCCTGAAGCACGTTTGTCTCCTTTTGTGTGATCTGGAATATTACTATTTTCCCATTTAAGCGGAGAACTGTGTTTGCTTGTCTCATAACTCTGTGCAAATGGGGAAGGCAATAGAAACAGTTCTTAATGACATATAAGGTATGACACAACATTTCCCATACAAACTACAGCATGACCAGCATAGTATCTGTCAGCTATTTCTCACATAACATACATTCCTAACTAATTCTCAAGTTTGAGTTGTATTCATGAAATTTGAGTCTCGCATGCACTAGCACTTTGCCACCATTTGTGCCAATCAGTTTTTCAGTGATGCACTATGTAAAGAGGTGTTTGTCATGTCTTATTATGGTTATTGCCCAATTATCCACAATCTCAGCAAAAGGCATTTATAAACACAAAAGAAGGGAGGGGACGTGATCTTCACTGAAGGCATACTTACTCAGACTCATGTGTGCCCTGCAGCAATGCACTTGAAACTGATATCTCAATAATTGGTCCACTGTCAAGGACATACAGAAATAGAGTACTGATGCATTGATACATTTCTTATGGTTTATGCTGACACTGGACATTGGTCATCGCTGATTAAAATACATTGCTATTGTCTGAAAAATCGAGTACTGTAGACATCAATTCATCAGAATATAAACACACATACAGCAACACTTACAGTAATTCTGTTTCCAAAGAGTGTGTGTGTGTGTGTGTGTGTGTGTGTGTGTGTGTGTGTGTGTGTGTGTGTGTGTGTGTGTGTGTGTGTGTGTGTGTGCGTGTGTGTGTCTCGTCAGAAGAGCATGAGTCGATGCCCTAATGTGTGTGTGTGTGTGTGTGTTGTGTGTCTAGTCAGAAGAGCATGAGTCGATGCCCTAATGTCCTCAATCAGGTCTCATTGAAAACAAAATTTTACAGTGGTGCATGTCTACACTGCAATTTCATACAGTGCTCCCCACATACACTGATGATGTAATGTGCTATAAAGTGTTATCTGAGAATAGGAAAATCAGACTTGTCCCATGGTGCTAGCAGTATGTACTCTGTTTTCTAGATTGTGTAACTTGTTTGTGTGAGAGTGTGTATTTGGTTAATTCTAATTCTAGAGATCATTTCTGAGCAGCATGGAAGACACTCCTACCAACATCTTCTCACCAGATATGTCATCTATTGTAAAGTGTTTTCTGACAATGTAAAAGTAAGACTTCTACCGTGGTGCTACCATTAAGTACTGTGCTCTCTAGTTTGTGTAAATAACTAGGTAAGTAGGGATTCTTATCTCACTAAAGTCAATTTGTTTGTGTGTTCAGTTAGTTCTCATTCTGGAGATCATTTTTGAGCAACATGTGATGCACTTCTACCAATATCTTCTTCTCAGCATACACTGATGATGTTATCTATTATAAAGTATTCTCTGACAATATTAAAACCAGACTCATGCTGTGGCACTAGCATTAAGTGCTGTGTTCTATTGCATGTGTAAATAGATAGGCTGAGGTTCTAATCTCACTTCAGGTAACTCTCATTTGGGATACCAGTTTTGAGCAATGTGTGAGACACTCCTACCAACATGTTCTTCTCAGCATACATGGATGATGTCATCTACTATAAAGTTTTCTCTGACAAGGTAAAAATCAAACATGTGCAGTAGCGCCTTTGTTAATTACTGAGGTTTCTAGCTTGTGTAATTAGATATGTAGAGGTTCTAATCTGACAGCAGTTAATTTCCACACATGTTCAGTCAACTTACAAATCAGTAGAATAACATGCGAGGCCACAGCGTTGTTGGTCACTCTTCCAAAATCTGTTTCTTGACATACAATGATGATGTGATTCCCCTATAAAGTACACTTTGACAGTATTGCACTCAGATGTCTGCATTGGCAAGAGCATGAACTACTGTATTCACTAGCTTATTTAGCTAGACAGTTTGTGTTTCTAATCTCACATCAGACAACTTGTGTAAACTCATTCAAATATGAGTGTGGAGATGATTTTACACTGAGATATGAATCCACATCTATGAAACACACTCTTCCTAACATCTTCTTCTCGGCATACAATAATGCTGTCATCCTCTATAAAGTGCACTGTGACAATATTAAAGTCAGACATTTGTGGTGGTGCTCGTGTTGCATTGTATGTAATCCAGCTTGCATACCTATACAGGCTTAATGTTCAAATCTGACCTCAGTCAACTGTCGTGTGTATAGTTGGTGGTATATTGCAATCATTATATGATATTTTGAATCTTTTTTATTTGACTCCCTCTCAGGAGAACCTTTGACATAGCCCCATGAATCTAACATCCCTTTCTCCCTCTGACCACATAACATCCCTTCTGCAGAACACTGGAGGATGTTATCATCTGAAAGATGTGTACACACATTGTGAAACACAGCACCTCCATGACCCTCTGCAAGCCACCTGCATGTGGTGGTTCACATCTGATGTACGGACAGTGCAGTATGTAATGCAATCAAACACATACACACATATGCATGCACCTGTACTACCTTCCATCATATTAATATAGTGATTTTGGTTTAAAGGCTATAATAATGGATAGGATTTTATGAGATGTTGGTCATTAGCCTAGTAACATCATATGACCCTATGAAGATTGCATGTGTCAATGCTGCTCATGTGTTGTGTGGAGGTGTGGATGTATGGTAGTCCTACAACAGTGTATTCCAATCTGTGATTTCAGGTAATGTATTGATGGCTGTTGCTGCTATCTCATTACATGTTTCTTCCATAAAAGCTGTAGTAATATGACTCCTGAGGACGGTTGACATGAGATGATGCTATGTATATTGTTGTCTTAGTAAGGCATGTGTTCTTGCAATGGAATATATTAACATTCTAAACATTTCTCATTCAAACATCCCAGTGACACTTGCAGGATGGCACATGTATCCATGTGTATATCTACCATCATGAAATGTTATGTGACATACAGCAATATTACATCATACTAATTACATGGTTACATACAGCTTGTTTCATCCACATATTGTAATGCTATTATATATACCTACATATAACCAGTTCAGATTAACTTGCAACCTTAGGGAATTCATTGTATACACAGTCCTGTTGCCATTCACAGGGATTATTCAAGTGCTGCCCAACAACATTGCGTGACAGTCAGCATTTGTGTCATTAACTGTTCTGCATGAACCACATCTACTTCATTTGTAAAGTGCCCATACATGGTATCAGAGCCCTCATGCGCACTCCTTTCCAATGATAAGCATATAGGCATATGATGCAATGACATGAAACAGGCAGAGTTGTATGACTGTGTTAACAGTTCCACTGTGTATTATATGATGCATACCCAAGGTTGTATTTGGGGGTGTTGTCACAAATCTTTTTTAAGTAAGTAAAAAACTTAAGGGGAATGCACACAGATGATTGTGGATAACACCACCAATAGGTTTAGAGATTAGTACTAGACTAACTGCCCTTGTGGGCCATTTTAAGCCTAGCCAATTACCCCATGTGAGAATCAAATACTGCAACTTTTTGCATGTAACTCACCACACATCTGCAACAGCTGGAGCAACACCAAAGATTTGTCATAAGGAAAATGCACAGTGTACAATACAATTCCTAAGTGGAAATATCGAAACCCATATCACTGTATTCTGTCCCCTACAGACTACTAAGGGCCAATTTGTGTCTGGCCTACAGTGTAGTCTCCAATGTTACATACTGGTAAAGCAAACTGTGTGAGAGTCACTCATTCCAAGGATGTTAACCTAGCCTCTGACAATATTAAATCATGTTGGAGAGATAGAAACATCTCTCATAGACTACCCATTCTCTGAAACAAGCTTGCTATTCATGTTAAGTATGGCTAGACATGTATGTCATCCTGGTATATTAGCCTAGTACTCTCCTATGAACCTATGAAATCCAACTGTATCCCAGGTACAGATACAGTGTGACTGTACAGCATCATGGACATAAGAGTGTATCACATCAGTATTCCTCCTTGATAGCATGCATAAACTCACATGCATGCATGTCAGGATTTCATGCCAGTATAACATTTTCACTGGCAGTGTCAGGGGGACAGTGATCATGTGGCATGTGCTGAGGTTTGACATGTGCTTATAGAGGGTGCTTCATGTATTGTTTGGTATGTGTACAATATTACAGTGACAGTATCCTTGCTGACTGACACTAGACTTTGCACTGCTGTAGCTTCTGTACACATGGGCATAACTGATGTATTGCCATCAGTCTCATATACTGCTATAAGATTCATTGTAACACACACCAGTTCTGAATTCACACATGAATTGCAGGTGCATCAGACAATATTCATTGCTATTACGTGTCAGATAGATGAAATACAGAGCTGTGTGTAGGGAATCTACTCATAATAGTGTGTTGTTTACAAATATTATTGTTATGGCTAATACCTATGCCAGCCAGGGATGCTGTAGTCACGTGCATTACATTTGGCACAGTGAGCTTGCACAAATCCTGTCACCCATACAGAACTATTTTTTGTTAGTAATTGACAGTGTAGACTTCCCTTCAAGGTGTTGTGCAAGATGCATGTGTGATATGTCTTTCTGTGTTGCACCCAGTAAATTCAGAGATCACTGACAACATGGATGGCATGAGCTTGATTTAAGCACATTGCAGCTTCTGGTTTATCTGTCATGCAAACCTCTCAAATGGCAAGGACTGTCCATTAATTCAACTCCAGGTTTAACATTGTCCCAGAAAACCCCTCCAAAGACAGTTTATTTTTAGAAAAAGGATTGTGAATTCCCTGTATAGAATACTGGCAATCATTATATAGCTGCACACATCTGTTCTGAAGAAAATGTGTAATAATTTATACTCACACATTCTGACAATGTTACAGATTAATGCTGTTAATATTTGAAAATTGTTTCTGATTGTGTCTGCTTCTGTCAGCAGCTGTCCATGAGTCTGTTGCTATGTCTCCATGATCGGTTGTGAGTATGCTGACATTTCAGTCCTAGTGAAGCTAGTCATTTTGCAGATCTTAATAACATGCACATACTCCATATTGTATATGCAATTCCTGCTAAATGTCCTCTCCAGTGAGCATGTCAGTGATGTTTATATCACAACCATTCAGCTCCACTGCATGTAACCTTAGGTGACAGTCACAGATATAGCATCATGTGTGATGATATACATATATTTGCACAGCAGGTGAAAACAGCAGCACATCCTGTGCTATCTACATACATGCTTAATTTTATGCTACTGAATTGTCTTAGAAGTGTACATACATAGATATATTTTATACTGGGTATATTTCCAGATTTTACATGCCCTCTTCATCTTTCTTCAGTTCTGTCATTCATGTATGTGGCCATTTTAATCAGCACACTTTCCCTGCCTAGTACATTAATGTTTTATTCTATTGGCCCCTATGTTCACCACATCATCTATTATTTCAGGTTGCAAATACTTGTTGAAGTGTACATTGCACTGAGTACATGTAATGTATTAATACTGCAGTCATTGCAATATTTTCACCCCTGGTAGCCATTGTGGATGTCTGCATAATCTCACAGAGCAGGTTTGCCAATGGACAAACTTGTATGTGTGTTCCCTCTGCTTTCATGATTCTCTGCACAGTTTTCTGGCTGGCAACATTGTTGCTGGTCATGAAACCTCACTTGTATTTGTATAAGTTTGATGTGCACTATGCATATGCTGTTAGCACTGCTGCTCATCAGACAAACACGTAAACTCCATGAAGGCTCTGCGGGAAGCCTACATGGATTTTACTGAATCCCCAGGAGTGTCTATTCTCAATCTATCGATAAAACGTTTGTGCTTTAGAGACAATTTTTAAAGTGATATTTGTTCAGTCCATCTCACATATTCTTCACCTATATGTAGCAGCAAAGTAAGTCACTATCATATTCTGAAATTTGTGAAGGCCACAAGAAGCAGTATTAAGACGACTGCTTTTCATGTTTGCTAATATGTCAAGACATACTGTCATGTGACAGTAACAGAGTACATTGCTTACTCTTCAGTTTGTGGAGCTGATAGTGTCACGTGTTAGTGTAAAAGTGTTTAGAAATACCTTACATGCAGATTATAATACCCTTAGACAAGGCTGCATGCAAATAATCTTTTCTTAAATGAGAAACAAAGAATGATTAATTTCAGCAATCATGAGAATCACGAGACAAGAAGTTGAAACACAGAACTCATTTTTAATAAAGGATACCTCAGAAAATATTGACGTATTCACTGGCTAGAATTTACAATTCCAGGATTATATGTTTGTTAATACTTTAAAATGTTGGAACACCAAAAGGATTAAAAAGTGGTCAACAGAAGACTATAGTGATGCATCATCAGAATGTATAGTGTTAGGCAGTAGAGGCATTTATGGAAGAATTTATTAATAAACTTTTTTAATACTAAAGAAGTATTTTCATGCAAGCTCTCACACCTGCTTATCTGGCCTTTGCTAACAAGATTTGAAACACGGCACTGAAGGTTCCAAAGATAAATTTTACAGCAGAGGGCAAATCTCTTATTCAGTATCTTTCTGCACTTTAGAATGCAGTAAAAATCAGCAAGTTATCTACTCACATAGAGGTGTAACAGCATTTGAACTACTGGATAAAATCCTTACAATTTGTTTTCATTGGGTTAAATTCTTGGCAATTCTTGGTTTTATTACTTAAAAAATCACCTTTAAAATTTTGCTTCGTTGACTCCTTAGTGTATAATTATATGCTGTGTCTCACCCCTTTTATAGCCATTCTTGTATGGACATATCCTTTATGGTCTGTAAATAAGATTCCTTTTCTATGCTTAATGGTTGCACTATATAAATATTCTGCTGCTTGGCCAGCATAAAACCTAATTTATATTTCTCCAAAACTACTTAATTTACAATACTTTATCGCATTAAGTATATATCTGCACACTGTCTGGCCTGGTTCATGGTAGAAAAGAACTTTCTGGACCAGTTCTCCTGATTTAACAGATGTATGTATATCTGACTGTACATGATATATAATAAAAATAAATAAAACTTATATTCTAAACTGCATCTAGGAAAAAAAGTTTAAGGTAGCTTCAAGATGTTTCAGGAAACAAAGATGCTTTAAAACTAATGTTCTTAAAATGTGAAGCTATTTTCTAAATCAATATTTGCTTAATTCACTGTAAGAAATCAGCATTTGCTTAATGCACTGTAAGAAATCAACATTTTAGCTTAATGTACTGTAAGCAAATTCTGATTTCCTGAAAATGTGTTGCATTGCATTTGTGATCACAAGGGATAATGTTAATAAAACTATGAGCTGGTTTGCAAATTCAGCTTAAAACAGATTGTTAATTTCCCACTGAAGCAAATTATCTACATTTCTTTTATCTGCTCGCTACTGGAATTGCACACTAGAATTTATAAGCTCCATAGTAAGAGACAGCCATGTGAACCAAATTCTGTGAGTGATCTTATTTGTACACAAGTCAGCCTCTTAAGCTAGTCATTATTTTGTATGCCTGACTTGTAGTGGTGAGCAACTTTTTTGACTCCTACTGGAAACACAACGTATATATCCTTTTGGTGGTCTTATTACTTAAAAAGATGGTGGGCAATCTATGAAGGCTGCTGACAAATCCCTGGAACACAGTACAGCTTCCTTCCTTGGGGCTTATTTTGATTATATGTGTCATGGCTACTTAGTAATGCTCATCTTGTCATCTTTGATGCTCAAAATGATCACGTTGCAGTAACCTAAGCTATGTGGGTTTCCCCACCTACACCAGCCAGCTTCCAAAAGCTTTGGGTGCCTGCTAGGCATTCCTCCTATTAGGGGCAATTAGAGTGCTTCAATAAAAGGCAGGAGGAGTACCAAAAGCATTAAAACTTTCTTGCTGCAAAAGCAAGTGCATCTCTGAGGTCCAACTTTGAGTCAGTTGTAATCTACGTGCAAGGCAGAAAAGTACCTATTGGGGAAAGCCTTCCTTTCTAAAATAAAATTTATGTAGAATTATGTGGTTTTTGACAGGAATTCTGAATCTTGGAAAGAAAGTAAAGAAGTTGATGCATTTATTTTATGTGTTATGTGTTCTTGGTGCTTTTGTGGACTTTTATTGTAAGGAAAGTGTTTTTACTTCTGACTTAAAACTATACTTGTTAGAGAGTTTAGTCTGCTATGGAAAGGGTATTGTGTTTGTGGCAAGTGCAACATTTACCTCTGAACAGCTAGTAACTTCTCTCACATACTCACCAGCCTTTCAGGGTTACACTGCCTGATCTCTGCTCTTCCTCCTTGGCTTACCTATACAGCAGCAATTAGTCTCCTTAGTATTAACTTCCCCATATCATTTTCCTTGGTATTACATTCCCCAGATCAGGCTCCTTGGTATTACCTTCCCCAGATCAGGATCCTCGGTATTACCTTCTGCAGATCAGTCTCCTCAGTATTACCTTCCCCAAATCGGTCTCCTTGGTAATACCTTCCCCAGATCAGGCTTCTCTATATTACCTTCCCCAGATCAGTCCCCTTGGTATTAACTTTCTCAGATCAGGCTCCTCTGTATTACCTTCCCCAGATCAGGCTCCTCGGTATTACCTTCTGCAGATCAGTCTCCTCAGTATTACCTTCCCCAGATCAGTCTCCTTGGTATTACCTTCCCCAGATCAGTCTCCTCGGTATTACCTTCCCCAGATCAGTCTCCTTGGTATTACCTTACCCAAATTGGTCTCCTCAGTATTACTTTCCCCAGATCAGTCTCTTTGATATTACCTTTCCCAGATCAGTCTCCTCAGTATTACCTTCCCCAGATCAGTCTCCTTGGTATTACCTTCCCCAGATCAGTCTCCTCAGTATTACCTTCTCCAGATCAATCTCCTTGGTATTAACTTGCCCAGATCAGGCTCCTCGGTATTACCTTCCCCAGATCAGTCTCCTCAGTATTACCTTCCCCAGATCAGGCTCCTCAATATTACCTTCTTCAAATCGGTCTCCTCGGTATTACCATACCCAGATCAGGCTCCTCAATATTACCTTCCTCAGATCAGTCTCTTTGATATTACCTTCCCCAGATCATTCTCCTCAGTATTACCTTCCCCAGATCAGACTCCTTGGTATTAACTTCCCCAGATCAGGCTCCTTGGTATTAACTTCCCCAGATCAGTCACCTCAGTATTACCTTCCCCAGATCAGTCTCCTCAGTATTACCTTCCCCAGATCAGGCTCCTCGGTATTACCCTCCCCAAATTGGTCTCCTTGGTAATACCATCCCCAGATCAGGCTCCTCAATATTACCTTCCTCAAATCGGTCTCCTCGGTATTACTTTCCCCAGATCAGTCTTCTTGGTATTACCTTTCCCAGATCAGTCTCCTCAGTATTACTTTCCCCAGATCAGCCTCCTCTGTATTACCTTCCCAGATTAGGCTCCTCGGTATTACCTTCCCCATATCAGTCTCCTCAATATTACCTTCCCCAAATTGGTCTCCTTGGTAATACCTTTCCCAGATCAGGCTCCTCTGTATTACTTTCCCCAGATCAGGCTCCTCTGTATTACTTTTCCCAGATCAGGCTCCTCGGTATTACTTTCCCCAGATCACTCTACTCAGTATTAACTTCCCCAGATCAGGCTCCTCATTATTACCTTCCCCTAAATCTGTCTGCTCGGTATTACTTTCTGCAGATCAGTCTTCTTGGTATTACCTTCTCCAGATCAGTCTCCTCGGCATTACCTTTCCCAGATCAGGTTCCTCAGTATTACCTTCCCTAAATCTGTCTCCTTGGTATTACTTTCCCCAGATCAGTCTTTTTGGTATTACCTTCCCCAGATCAGTCTCCTTGGTATTAACTTCCGCAGATCAGTCTCCACAGTATTACTTTCCCCAGATCAGTCTCCTTGGTATTACCTTACCCAAATTGGTCTCCTCGGTATTCCCTTCCCCAGATCAGTCTCTTCGATATTACCTTCCCCAGATCAGTCTCCTCGGTATTAACTTCCGCAGATCAGTCTCCACGGTATTACTTTCCCCAGATCAGCCTCCTCAGTATTACTTTCCCCAGATCAGCCTCCTCTGTATTACCTTCCCAGATTAGGCTCCTCGGTATTACCTTCCCCATATCAGTCTCCTCAATATTACCTTCCCCAAATTGGTCTCCTTGGTAATACCTTTCCCAGATCAGGCTCCTCGGTATTACTTTCCACAGATCAGTCTCCTTGGTATTAACTTTCCCAGATCAGGCTCCTCTGTATTACATTCCCCAGATCAGGCTCCTCGGTATTACTTTCCCCAGATCAGTCTACTCAGTATTAACTTCCCCAGATCAGGTTCCTCAGTATTACCTTCCCTAAATCTTTCTCCTCGGTATTACCTTCCCCAGATCAGTCTCCTCAGTATTACCTTCCCCAGATCAAGCTCCTCTGTATTACCTTCCCAGATCAGTTTCCTTAGTATTACCTTCCCCACAGCACAGAAGAAAGAGAATTGTTAATAGGTCTTGTTGGATGCTCAAGGCTTCTTTGTTCCTTAATCCACTGTGGTGTGTCTATGCAGAGGCTTATTTTTGTTTCTTCAACTACCCATCTTCTTACCCTGGTCCTCTTGATGCAGGATTGGCAATCACCAAGGACTGAGCGATAGCCATGTCCTCTTTGGTTATATGGAAGCACAGTGTGGCCCAGGAAAGACCTCCTTTATCAATAACCGGGGAAGGGGCAAATGAAAGGATTTCACTTGACCCAGATGGGAATGAGGAATTTGGGATCAGTGTGTCTAAGGGGCCTGTTAGACTTGCGGGCACTGTGCTTGGTGAGAAAAACTGTCAGCTTATATTACATTTTGTTATGAATCTCATATTTTTCTTTTCAATACCTAGTCAGTCTTATGGCAGGAAGAAGAAAATAATTTCCTCTCAATCTGATTAAATTTTCCAGTCAGAAAGTGAGGCCTCTTTTGGGGGTGTGAGAGGTTAATGTGCTTCTGAGTATTCCACTCAGTCTAAGCTTTAAGATTCTAAAGAAACATTCATTGAGACATTCTGAATGAAGAAATCTCCTTTCTAGAAATCATAATTAATATGAGTGAGGTTTTTCAGTTTGAACAGAGTGAAGCCTCCGGGATACAGAAAATATATTGTCATTTAATGCAACTACAGATGCCTAAAGTAACTCCCATTCCTCCCATGTTACCTGCTTTACATGATGCGGCCAGCTTACCTGACAAGCAGCCTTTGGCTGCCAAAAAGTTTGATAGAGTATATAAGGTACTCCAGTATCATAAGTACTTGTAATCCCAAGGCAGACCCAGCAGTCATTTCTCTATCTAAATCTGCTACTGCCAGACAGGTTAATGCTTCTAACTCCATCCCATCAGATAAGGATTAGAAGTCAATGGCTATGCAGCATAAGAAGATGTTTGCTTCTAGTACTTTAACACTCAGTATTGTAAATTGTCAAACCCGTATGTAAAATATTTTGCTTGTGTCTTTTGGGAATATCTAGAAATTATTAGCTAACTTTCCATCTTCTGAGATTAAAAATCTGTAAATGCCTCTGTGACATCTTTTTCTCACATGACTAAGCATATTCTAAAGTGTACTTTAATGCCTCTGACTCTTCTCCCACAGCTCCCATTTCTATATTACGTATTGAGGAGACTAGCTTGGCTTACATCTTAAAATCTTCTTGTAGAAGTAAAATCTGAGATATTAAAAACTCTCCTTTAGATAAAAGCTCAATTTTTGGCCCTGCTGTAACTCAGGTACATAAGAAGTGTAATGAAAGGTGGCACTGATACAGTGATCGAGAAAACTTCTACCATCCTCTTTAAAAAAAAAAAATAATGCTTTTCCCTTCTACCCAGCCTCATTTCCCAACAAACAGTTTAAATAACATGGGCCCAATACTCTGTGAAAGCAGAAATGAAAAGGAACTTTTAAGGAAAAAAGAAAAACCTAAAAACAAACAAGGACAGCCTTCGCAGTCAGTGTGACTGTCCACCTGTTTTTACCCCCATCCCTACCCTCCATCCTGGCAATCTTGCCATCTACATCAACTGCATGTTTGGCATCAGATAGTCCCAGACAGTTGTGTTCTGAAGCTGACCCATCGAGGGTACTCCTGACAATGGGAACCATCCCTCAGTTCCTGGGAATTCCTTCTTGCCAGGGAATCAGATGCTTTTTTATTTCCTCCTATTCTGGACAGTATGATGGCCCAGTGTGAAACAGGACCAGTACCACTCAGTCTTTTAGTCAATGGTTATTATTCAAGGATTTTTCTGGTCCCCAAGCCTGAGGGATCCTAGACCTAGCGCTGGAGCTTTTGGATTTAAATTTCTATATCAGGATTCCAAAGTTGAAGATGCTATCACTTCAGAATCTTGTACAGTTGATCCTAACTCTAGATTTCATGATAAAGCTATACATAAAGGATGCCTATTGTCACATTCTCATTAACATATATAGTACTGGCATTCTTAATGTTTGCTGGCCTCACCTTCATTATAATTTCTCTGTTTTACCCTTTGGATTATTCATTGTTCCAAGGATATTTCCAATATGCCTAACTCCAGCAATTGCTTATTGTAGACTCCAAGGCATACACATTTTTTCATATTTGAAAGATTGTCTTATTTCTGCAGATTTGTTTTCTAGCTGTCAGGTATCTCTAAAAATTGTTCAGGAATTTCTACTCATTCTGTCGTTTCAAATCAGTTGGCAGAAGTCTTCTCTTATCCCTTCATACAGAATGGTGTTTCTGGGATGTTTGCTTGACTCAACAATGAGCAGAGCTTTCCTCCCCTGTAAACAAGGTAGAAACATACTAACAGCTTTTTTCTGAGTTTATCTAGTCAAAACCAAATATCTGCAAGATATTTTGTAAAAATTTTGGGTTATAGGACATTTATGATTATCATGCTCCTCTTGGCCAGACTAAATATGAGCAAAGTATAACGGTACTTCACATCAGTCTGGACTCAGCGCTGCACCCTTTGAGTTTTCAGATTCTGGATCAGGGATTTGTAAACCAGGAGATTGGATGGTGGGTAGACCAGATAGCGTCCAATCCAGGTTCTTCCATTTCCCCCTCTGTCTTTCCACCAGTCAGTCATTATATATGGTTCAGATCTCATGTGAGGATCAGTTTCAGAAGAGTTAAAAGTGCTAGCTTTGTGGGATACTGTAGGCAAAATAAAAGAAGAAATCTGTCGACTAAGGAGGATATCACCAAAAACAGAACCAAAACCAAAATAATCATGAAGAAAAATCCTCTCCACTTGAGATAAAACAAATAATTTATTAAAAGCAAAGCTTTCAAGAAGCAATCTTATCCTCAGTGATAGAAGACAGTTTAAATAAAAATCACATAATCACAAGACACCAGTCGGAGCACAACAAACAACAAAACATTAATAAATAATTAATTTTAAATATTTAAATAGTTCATTTGTTAAATAGGTTTAATACTAACTGTATTGTTTAAACCTGAATATTTATGGAAATGAAAATAATTAATCCATTTATATTCAGACCATTCTGTTTTTAAAGATAGATCACCAATTCTAATATTTGATCCTAGGATGGCAATAACTCTAAATGTAGATTTATCAGCCTTCTCATTATCAGTCACATGTTTTGCCAATGTATTTGTAAAAACCTGTCTGTGTGTGTCAGAAATGTATTCAGATATGCGTTTTTTTAACATTCAGTTTGGTCTACCTACGTAAAATATCTTCATAATTCACAGGTTGCTAAATGCATTAAATTCTTAGTCTTACAAGTATCAAAACAATTAAAGGGAAATTGTATTTGTGACTGTATGTATTAAGATACTGTTCTTATTAATGTAGATACCAATTTGACAGTTAAAACAAGGTACAGTAGACTTAATTAGAAATTCCGATGAATACACAAAACGATTTTCTTTATAATAATGTTTTTGCATAAAATGTATCTCTCTTATGTATAAATTTTGGATTACTTCCACCAGTATTTTGAATATCAGGAGCAGAGGTAAAAATGGGCCAGTTAGTTCAAATAATGTTCTTAATGAACCTACTATGTCTATTACATTTTGTTACATAGTAAACAGGTTGTACCTTATTCTTGGTCCAGGCCACTGAAGCCATTTCACATAAAAATAATGTTTAGCAACATCCTTGCATCCATCTATAGCTTTCAATTTATTCATCTCTGACATTTTTCATTAGATCTTTTACAACTAAACTGCCTAGACATATTGTTAGTCTCTTTACTAAAATCAATATCCTTAGTATTTAAACTGATTGATCCTAAATATTGGCTGCACACTATCCTGTCATAAGTATATCTAGGATACATGTTATTATAATGATAATATTTACAGGCTTGCACAGCATCATCATCATCATCAGCCCCCTCATTTTTATCCTATTTGTACCATGAGATCGGCGTGCCATGTCAACTGTCACTATCTCTCTTGATTCACTGCCACTCTCTGCTCTTCTTCAACACTCATGCATGACTGTCGCAGGTCTTCTCTCTCAAACAATCCATACCCCTCTTTGCTGGATGCCCTCATTTCCTCTTGCCTTCTTCCTATCCATCCCTGGACCTTCTTCATCAGATTGTCTACTACTTTTCTGCACATGTGCTTGAACCACTGTAATCTGTTATCTTTGACCTTGTCTGCAATTGGAACTACTTTGGCTTCTGGTCTTATGTCCTCATTTCTTTGTTTATCCACAGTGGGCATCTTACCACCCATCTCAGGCACTTCGTCTCCATGACTTCTAGCTTCCTCAGCTGCTCTACCTTTGCTGCCCAGGTTTCTGGTTGCACTATTGTTTTGTACACCTTACTTTTCAGCTTCTTTGGCATTCTTCTGTCATGCACTACTCCTGAAATTCTGTGCCACTTGGCTGCAGCCCTTCTAATTCTAGCCTTGACCTGCTAATTCAGACTTTCCTTCTGCTCATCCATCCCTCCCAGATAATTGACCTGTTCCACTACTTTCCCTTCTATTTCAGTTAGCAGTTACGTCTGATTTTCCCCAATTGCTGCCATTCCAACTGTCTTATCTGTGCTCAGTTTCAGTCCATGTTCTATTTAATTTTGCATTCCATTCCTCTGTACTTTGCTAATGTTCTTGTTCTGAGTCTGCCTGCAATGCCACATCATCTAAATACAGCAACTTTGTTGACCTCTCCCCTCTGACCTGTTTTAGTCCATCAACAGTATGAACAGCTGTGAGCTGAGAGCTGTAGTCCATCACCAGTACAAATGGTAGTGGGCTCAGACCTGAACCTTGATGCAACCCATTCCCACTGGGAACTCCTCTTTGAGTCCAAGCATTGTTTATACTTGAGTCATTGGGTCTTTGTACATATCCTGCACCAGTTCTACCAATGATTGTGGGACTTCAAACCATCACAAGACTGCACAATTCAGCTTTCATGGGACCTTGTCATATGATTTGTCCAAGACTAGAAATGCCCAATTGGACTCTCCTCATCTCTACTTTCTTCTCAACATCTGCCTCACTGCAAACACTGGGTCAATTGTGCTGCATTCTGATCTGAATCTGAGCTGCTCATCTCCCATCTTACTTTCTACTGCTCAGTGTATTCCTTTATCAGTCACCCTGTCCAGGACTTTCATGCAGTGTGACGAGGAGTTTGATAACTCTATACTGCACACAGTTGTGAATCCGTCCTTTGTTGTTGAACACTAGCACTAGTATACTTCTTCGTTCATCTGGGATATGCCTTTCTCTCCGTACTGCTATGAGTACCCTCGGGAGCCCTGATCTCACCCAACATCTTTATCATATCTGCTGTGACCTCATCTGAACCTGCTGTTTTCACTAACTTTGTTTTCCTCACTGCTGTTCTTACTTCTTCTAGGATGGGCACATCTTTTTTTTTATAAATTCTCGTTCCTAACCTACCATTTTCAATATAAATACATAAATCTAAATAATTTATAGAGGTCATAGAAACTGTGGTATTGAACCTTAAAAAAATCTGTCATAGTATGTAAAAATGAAATAAAATCACTCAAATTAGGCTCATTATAACCCCATATTAAACATATCATACACAGAGCACATATAAAACAGAATTCTATCACAATATAACGCACTTTCATTAAAATATACCTGTTTTCTGAGCAGGACAGTGAAACATACATATGTGTTAGGGGTAGCAATGATTACCCCAGTTACTATCACTTGATGATAAAATTCATACTGTAACAATTCTGTTATAAAACCAAAATGGACTGTCAATATAGATCTGTTTGTCAAATAAATCACTATGTATTATATTAATGCTATTATGGTCTGAACATATCCTTTGTCACTTTATTGTACTGTAAGCCTACACTGTGGCTAATAAGGGTGTTGCGTCAGTCCACCAATCCTATTTGAATCAATGCTGTCTCTCACACCAGTCAGTACATTTGACAATGAGTGGGTTGTTAGCATGCACACCTCACCTCTTACTCCATCCAAACCCACATCACACATACCTACATATATGGAGGTCCTCACCAGAAACATACCTAAACACCAGAGACCTCCCAAACACAAACATGCTACACATAATTCCTCTGCAGAACACAATACCCATAGTAGTTCATGCACCAGTGTCTCACCTGTGAAGCCCATAAGGCGAAATACAAAACCAAACATATTAGTCAAGGGTGACTCCATCATGAGACACACAGATGTCCCTCTCACCAGGCTGGATAAGGAAAAGGTCATGGTCAGCTGTCTGTCAGGTGCCAGGATCCAACACATCACACATGCACTCAAGTCTCTCAACAACAGGTACTCTTATGACTCCGTCATAGTCCATGTTGGTGTGAATGACTTGAGACGTACCTCTCTGGACTATATGATGAGAGACATGACTGAGCTCTTGGACCATGTGTCTCAGGTAGGTATGTCCCTAGTTTGAAGCATTATTTTACCTTCACCTAGTTTGATACCTCAATACACACAGAAAATGATTGACTTCAATAATTGGCTTAATTTCTGGTGTTATTCTAAAGGTATCCAGTATCTGTCAGCCTGGGATGACATGATCAATAGACCTTAATGCTTTGTCAGGGAGGGTCTTCATCTACACCTGGGATTTTGGCTACCTGCAAAGGCTCTTTTAAGCAGGGTCAGAAGGACAAAATTCCCAACATAAAAATTCCATTTAAACAACCTCAAGGTTATGCTGCTAAATGCTAAGAGTCTTGACATGAAACTACACTCATTAGAAGCAGTGCTCACCTTGGAAGCTGCAGACATTTGTGCAGTCACAGAGACCTGGTTCAAGGCTGTGGAGATCACCCCAACCATACCTGGTTACACCTCATTCCACCCATTCAGACCACAAACTGAAGGTGTGAAAACTAAAGGAGGAGATGTTTCAGCATTCATTAAAGATATATACACTTCCAGAATGGTTAAACAGTATGATTCCCTGGAGATACTTCAGGTGCAACTAACTGTTGGTAAGACACCTATTCAAGTCATTGTCAGCTACATGAATCAGGACACCTACTCTGCCTATTTGGATCTACTTGAGTCTATCAAGATACATCCGAACACCATGGTTTCAGGTGACTTCAACTACTCATCCATTGACTAAGGTAAATTACTAGTACTCAAACTCACTTGCCCAATGGTTCCTCAGCTTTGTTAACACTAATGCCCTGAACCAACTGAATGACACCCCAACAAGGGGTGCCAACATTTTGGATCTGGTGCAATATGGAGGACCACTGCAGCACCCCTACTGTGATGGCTTCTCTGGGGAGATGTGACCACAAATCAGTCTTATTCAAAGTAACTATCACACTTGACCCCCACTCCCCCATCAGCAACTAGGCTAAAAAAACTTCTCCAAAGCAGATTATAACTTCTTACAGGATGGTATAACTAGCTTATTGCACTTCCTCCCTCAGATGGAATTGGCAACTAGGCTGAGTTCTACATCAATGTTTATACAAACATCTGTATAACTGCATTGACTCGGCCATACCTCATAGGACCAAAAAAAGCTCTTCAAGGAAAAGCAGTCCTGCCTGGTGGACAACTGCCATTACCAGACTTTACAATAAGAGGTAGAAATTGCTGTCTAAGAGTAAGAGGGAGTGGGCTTTAAATACTCCCTCCTCAGCTTAAACAAGCAAATAAGACTTCTTGTGAAGTCCTCCAAAGCAAACTATGAATCCAAATTAGCTTTCTCAAGTACAACCATACAGCATTATTTAGTCATATCCGTAACCTAAAAGGAAAGTCCCAATTTGTGCTGAACCGGTATTTAATGATACCACGTATACTGGGTATGTGGGCGTAGCTAACCTGTTAGCTGACAGGTTCTGTGAAAACGTCCTTCCCCTGTCCCTGCCACACTTACCCCATGACATCTCTACCACCTGTCCCTACCTTGTATCTCTAAAGAGCAGGTCATAAACACCCTCTCTAAGGCCAAAAACATAGCATCTATGGGACTTGATAACATCCCAGGCTGTGTCCTACATGGGCTCCAACAAGAATTAGCAAAACCATTGGGTACTATTTTCAACCATAGTCTAAGCACCAGCTTCACCCTAGCAAAGCCATGGAGCAAATCATCATGGACTTTATCAACAAAGATATAGGTAATCTCCAAAAACTTGACCCTACTCAGTTTGGATTTGTCAAAGGGAGATCATGCCTGTTAAACCTGGTGGACTTCTTCAAGACAGTTACCAAGGCCCTGAACAATGGGAAATTTGTGCATACAGCCTTCCTAGACTTAGCCAAGGCTTCTGGCACTATCCCCCACTTAGGAATCATTGACAAACTCACCCATCTGGGTGTGAACCCTTATATCATTAGGTGGGTCACTAACTGGATCACTGATAGAACCCATGCATTCAAAATAGGAGAATCCACCTCCAACAGCAGACCTGTACCCAGTGGTGTTCCACAGGGATCAGTCCAGGGACCTCTACTGTTCAGAATCTATTTCTCCAAAGTACAAGCAAAAACTAAAGGTCTGTGGCTGACAAAGTTTGCTGATGACTGCAAACTGGGAGTGATCATAGAATCTGCAAACAATGTTAACATCCTACAAGAGGGTCTTATGCAAACAAATGATTGTTGCCAAAGTCATGGTCTTAAACTCAGTGCAAAAAAAAATGCATTATCATCCCTTCAGTAAGACCGATGTTCCTGCTAACTATCACATCAACAGCAACACCTTAAGCACACACTCAATGGTGATAGACTTGGCCAAACAGGTTGACAACAACCTTCCCTTTGATCACCGTGTCTCCACAGTGGTAAGAAGGGCATTCTATATTGCTCATCTCATAAGTAAGGGCATTGCCTCCAGAAAAAAATAAGTCATAACTTTTCTGTACTCTTCCCTTATCAGGCCAAAAATTGAGTACAGTGCCCCTTTTGGTATGTACCTTTCCAAGCACTTACAGCTATTGGGGAAACCACAAAGGTTCCTTACAAGGAAAATTCAAGGTCTTCAGCATCTGTCCTAGGTGGATCGGCTGAAATCACTGTCACTTTATTCTGTTTCACACATAATACTCAGTGATCTCTGCCTTATATATAAAGCAATCTCTGATCCTGATTTACTGGAAATGCTGCATATCCACAAGTCAAATGGCAGACGGGTTACTCAGTCTAAAGACCTTAACCTGGTATATGACACTAATAGAACCTGTGAGAGGGACATATTTGCCTCTCAGACAGTTACCACACCCTTGGAGCAGACTCCCACTTCATGTCAAACAGAACACCTCAATGACCCTCTTCAAATGCAGTCTGGATGATTGGATAGATAACCATAAATTCACCTTGGGGGTTCCACCTGTGTCTCTCTTTGACAGGGGCAATAGGTGGTGATCATGGAAACAAGGGTAGAACTTGGTTAGGCTTATAAGGGCCCTAAGGTCATTAGCCTAGTAACTTCCTATGATCCTGTTAATAAACATAAACAAGCAAACAGACAATTAATAAAGTACATTTACCATGCATCTTGGTAAACAGGCTTTTAGCTGGGCCACTGACTGCATAATATGCTCATTGATGTGGTAAATAAGTAGATGACTAACTATACTTTCTGTACCTGATGTTGATGTATAGGGTGATGGGCAACTGGAGCCATTAAAGTACCATATTCATTAGATCACTACAATTTGTGTGAAGTGCTCATAGAGGAATGCGTATTTTAGGATGTTGTTTACCATGGTCCAGGTGGTTGTTCATGGTTATGGATGTTGTGTCTCTACTTCCAGGCAGGCATGCAACCTGGTGAATTTATCTGTAAAAGATATAACAACCACTCGTGTTTGAACTTGCCAGGCTACAGCAGCTTGGTTATATCTGATGGTTGGTGCTCTATTTTAAGGGCATTGATTTGATGCTTGTGTTTAGTGACATAGTATGTAGCTACCATGAAATTTAATGGGTGTGCAGGTCTTATTTTAGTAGTACAATACACAGGAAAATGTTTTGATTTGACTTTTGTGTGTCCCATGCGAAATGGGACCAGATAGCTGCACATATTTATTGGCAGGGTGGGTACTCTAGATGGATCTAATAAATAAATAAATGAACAAATTATGTTAAATGATGTCCAAAATGCCTTTTATGGTGTCATTTGAATATCTATAAAGTCAGCTTCTTAATTGTCTACAGATTGTAGAAGCTGCTTGCTGCTTTGAATGCCAATGACCAGACTGGATCTGCCGAGCCTCATTATAAGCTGAATTTTTACTTTGGTCCAAAATACTGTCAACCATTAACATCCGCCATGACCACCTATTAGCATATTCATTCTGATCTCTCTTTCATGTTTCTAAAAGGGCAGGGGATACAGTGACATTTTCCATAGCCATTGAAACAGGTGGGTCTAACTTCTCAAGTAAGACAAATCCTTAATGGCTTTTCACATAATGAGATTATCACTGCCCTTTGAGATGAAATAAAGATTTAAGGGAGAAGAATTTTGAATTAATAGGTCATCCATAATTGGCTTGAGAAAGCATGACATCACATACATCACTTTCTGAGATTCTGGCCTGCTTATGCCCTCCTTACAACCAATGAGTGATAGCCTGTCTGCAGCCAGGGAAATGTGCCTGGTAAGACAATAAAACAAAGCTTTCAAGGTTGTATGTATGCAGGACTGCACTTTTGCATAGGCAAACTAGAAAACTACCAAGGGTGCCCTGTTTGGAAAGGCTGGAAGGGAGCCCTTTTCAAATAATTTATTTATTTTTGAGAGCAACAAAATATACCATATAGTTGCTCTAAAAAACAGATAAGTAAAACATGGTGCTTTGCTTCAGCAAGATGCACCTGCTAGTCAGAATAACTGGCACCCCAACGGGTAGTTGCTTCCCTTGACTTGACCGTTCAAGTCAGGTTAAGCAATGTCACATTAGACTTTGACTTTGCAATGTCAATGAGCAGAGACTTCACAGTGTTCGAATTAGTCCATGAGAAGTGGTGGCACTCTTAGTACTGAGTGTCTGCATCCTTGTCATCATCATCATCATCATCATCTTCTTTCAGCTGTTCCCGTTAGTGGTCGCCACAGTGGATCATCTGTTTCCATTTCTTCCTGCCCTCTGCATCTTGCTCTGTCGCACCAACCACATGCATATCCTCTCTCACCACATCCATAAACCTTATCTTAGGCCTTCCTCTTTTCCTGTTACCTGGTAGCTTCATCCTTAGCATCTTTTTCCTAATATACTCAGCATCCCTCCTCAGCACGTGTCCAAACCAACGTAATCTTGCCTCTCTGGCTTTGTCTGCAAATCTTCCAACCTGGGCTGACCCTCTAATATATTTATTCCTGATCCTGTCCACCCTCGTCACACCCAGTGCAAATCTTAACATCTTTAACTCTGCCACATCCAGCTCTAACTCCTGCCTTTTTTGTCAATGCCACTGTCTCCAAAGCATATAACATAGCTGGTCTCACTACCCTCTTGTAGACCATCCCTTTCACTCTTACTGGTACTCGTCTGTCACAAATCACTCCTGACATTCTTCTCCACCCACTCCATCCTGCCTGTACTCTCTTCTTCACCTCTCTTCTACACTCACCATTACTCTGAACTATCGATCCCAAGTATTTAAACTCGTCGACCTTTGCCACCTCTACTCCTTGCATCCTCACCATTCCTCTATCCTCCCTCTCATTCACACACATATATTCTGTCTTAGTCCTGCTGACCTTCATTCCTCTTCTCTCTCTAGAGCATATCTCCATCTCTCCAGGGTCTTCTCCACCTGTTCCCTACTCTCACTACAGATCACAATGTCATCTGCAAACATCATAGTCCACGGGGACTCCTGTCTGATCTCATCTGTCAACCTGTCCATCATGTGATTTTTTTTTTTTTTTTTTTTTTTATTAAACTCTAAATACTAATACCAGGCTTTGCTAATTAGCTGTTCAGCCTGGGAGTGGTGGTAGTTATGAACATTTAAGAGGAATGGTGCAAAACAGAAAGCAGTGAGGTAAGAATTATTTTAATATTTACCCACAATGCTGGCAGTGATCAACCAAATATATAGTTGAAATATTTTTAGTGATTTGTGAGATGTTGGCAGTGATATTTTTGAATTATTTAAAGTGATTTGTGTGAAGTAGCCTGGAATACTTTGGACAAGTTATGGTGATGCTTATTATGTGGTATCAGACCTCATGGCGATAGCTGCTAGTTGGGGTTGGGCATATCTCTCAATTGTCTGTGATTTCGTGATTTAGGCTCCGAAGTTCTTTGGGGAGAAAAAGCTAGTGAATTGCACCTAATTAATAATGTCAATGATTGGAGTTATAAACTTCTTTTGCTTTAGAAAATGTATGCTATTTAACATACTTTATTTGGTCAACTCCTCATGTTAACAGCACTAATATTTTAAAATACGTGATTCTGGAGGTATGAGGTTGAGAGCTAAGAGGCTGCGGTTATTATTTCACATTCTTTTATTCTGTCAAGTCCTCATGTTAATGGTACTAATATTTTAAAATGTTTCTCTGATTATTTTGTCATTTATTTATTTGTTGGATTTTGCCCTGATTCTGGAGGTAAGAGGCTGCGAGTTATGGGGCTGGGACTGATATTTCACTTTCTCTTTTTCTATCAATTCCTCATACTAATAGTACTAAAATTATAATTTTTTTCAATTTGCCCATTTCTAGAGGTAATTGGTTGAGAGCTAAGTGTATAGGGTTGGGGTTGGCTGGATGAAACTAACTGACGCTCTTGTCTTTTACTCATTTTAAGCAGTCATCACTATCTGGCTTTGCAGGACTGGTGTACATTTGTGAGAAGTAAGATGAACTACTTAACATGATACTTGATATGCACAGTGTATATATAATCTTTGGACTGTGTATGGGGGAAATGACAAACTGCAACCTGTTGTTTGCTTTTTATTCTGACTTTGCAAAAGTAGTGTGATTCGTGTGAAGCAACTTGGAATATTTTAATTTGTGGCAATTGTTTGGAACTAAGGTGAAATGCATTACATAGCCATCCTCATTTTATTGCAATCCAATATTTGAATTGTATGTAGATGTGGCTATAGGTGCTGGTGGGGTTTGTCCAGATTAAAGAAACTAGTCTTCATTTAACTTGCTCAGGTTTTAGTCATTTCTCCAAAAATGGTGGGGGTGTGTACAAATGTATCACAGAATACACAGAACTTCAGATCATCGGGAGGGGGGGGGGCTGGTGGTCCACACATACCAAGGCTGCATAAGTGGATTTTGATTTGGGCTTAGTAGCCACTGAAGGCCTGGGAATTCTATGATGCATTTTGTGTCTTTTTTGTGAAAGAAATGCAAATTGAACTCCATCTATCTAAAACTATTGTTGATTACGTATGTAGACATGGGGTTGCTGTAGCTTGTGTGGGGAGCTGGGGATGATGTCATTATTTGTTTAACCTTTCTCCGAAACCAAAGAGGTCACTATCTTATGTTGGGTGGGGACAGTGTAGTCATTACTTGTTCAACTTTCCTCATAAGCTTCAGAGGGGTGTAAATAGGGTTACTAAGCTTGTACAAGAGCAGTGTATTGTCTAAAAGTAAGTTGATAACATTATTGTAATTTTATTTCCTCACAATTGAACATCAGGTGCATATGCAACTGGCTATCTTTTTGTTCAATTTGTTTAGGGTTAAAGATGTTCTGTCATG
>NC_056743.1:1872611082-1872675512 GCF_019279795.1 Protopterus annectens | reverse complement strand
TGGGGGTTCAACTCCCCAGCAATGGATACAAGGCCTTGGGACCTTTTTTTTTAAAATTTTAAGGGGGAACCCAAACGGGGGAAAAGGGCCCAAAAGAATTGCAAATGGGCCCTAAAGATTCCCCCCCCAAAAACCCCCCAAAAAGGGCCTCATAGAAACAGACAACTGGTGCCAGAGCCATGGCCTCAAGTTAAATGCCAAAAGTGTATAGTCATCCCTTTGGCAAAAACAAGTGCTCACAAATTACCACATAGGTGGTAATCCATTAAGTACAGAAGAAGTAATTAGGACCTGGGGACCCAAGTTGATAGCAATCTCTCATTTGACAACCACGTGGCCAAAGTGGTTAGAAAAACATTTTATATAGCCCACCTAATCATGAAGGGATTCACATCTAGATCAGGGGAGGTCATCGTGCCTCTTTACTCATCCCTCATCAGGCCCATAATTGAGTACAATGCCCCTTTTGGGATGTACCTTACCAGACACATGCAGCAACTGGAAAGACCCCAAAAGTACTTCACCAAGAGGATCAAGGGGCTCAAACAGATGCCGTATGCTGCCCATTTAAAGAAATTCCAGCTCTACTCAGTAGCATACCACCTGCTCAGAGGCGATCTGTGCCTGACGTATAAAGCCATGTCCAACCCGGAATTAATGGACATGCTGCACCTCGGAAAATCCAAATCCCATCAAGCTACGCACTTGAGGGACTTGAACCTCAGCACTGAAATAAATAGGACATGCTGGAGGGACAGATTCATAACCCAGAGGCTCCCTTCACTCTGGAATAAAATCCCAGTCCAGGTTAGGCAGAGTCCCTCATTGACTCTCTTCAAGAGGAATCTTGATGAGTGGATATGAGATTGTAGGTTTACCCCGGGTATCACTTCTGTGCCACTGTTAGTCAGAGGCACAGTATACTAACCTCGAAAAAGGGCATAGCAAAATTAATTTAAAATGGGTGGCAAAAGCCATACACACTCTGGCTAGGCTTATAAATGCCCTAGGGCAGATAGCCTAGTATGAACCTATGAACCTATGAACATTAGTTGTGGTGCTGCTGGTTTCAGGAATGGCATCATGTTACTTCTATTCAGTGTTCAAGCTGTAGAAACAATTAGCACATTGGAAATATAAATAAACTTATGTTGTATTGAGATAATGCATTTTTGTCTCATAATGTCCAGTAAATATATTGAGCTGGGTGTACATTAAGAAGTGAGGCTTCAGTATATTTTACTACCTTTTAACATTCCCTCTTAGGGAAAATAGAGGTCCACTCTCCTGCCTAAGAATCAGAGCTGCTCAGGCTTGCAAGAATAATCCTACATGGTGCTGAAAGTCCAAAACAAAAGGAACTCCAACAGACACAGGTGGGAGCCTACCAAATAAGGTCAATGAAAAACACCAATGGCAATAGTAGACAGGTGATGGACAGGTGGAACTCTACCAAATAAGGTCAATGAAAAACACCAATGGCAATAGTAGACAGGTGGAAGCCTACCAAATAAGGTCAATGAAAAACACCAATGGCAATAGTAGACAGGTGATGGACAGGTGGGAGCCTACCAAATAAGGTCAATGAAAAACATCAATGGCAATAGTTGATAGGTGACGGAGTCAAGGTTTACTTGGTGGATGAAAGTGCTTCTATTTGCTGTGATTTAATGCATTCCATATCCACTATTGTCATTGGTGTTTTTGGTGTTCAGTGTTGAAAGATATTGGGTTGCCTATCATTCTGCATAACATCAGCAGTCTTCTGCTAAGAAGGGTTTGCAGCCTGCAAAGTTTTTTTTTTCTGTGTGCGCAATAGACAGACACCTTAGGATGCCATTAGGCATGCAAGATTGCACCTCACAATACTGTACAAAGTCTTGGGTCACCTGTCATTCTGCATAAATTTAGAAGTCTTCTGCAAAAGAGGGTTTGCAACCTGTAAAAATCAAGAGATGCATGTGGTTGTCATTAGACCAAGACTCCTGTTTCCACACAGTGTCAGAAATCATTGGGTCACCTCCTATTGTACATAAAATTAACAGACTCTTGCTAAGGAAGGCATACGGCCTGCAAAAACTGCCATTCAGTGTTGACAGTAAATAGACAAACACCATTGGATGCCACTAGAGAAGTTTTTAAAGCCATCTACATCACTGAGAATAAAGTCAGTCAGTGCTACTATTCATGTGTTAATGTAGTTCAGTTTTATTCATGACATATTTTGAGAGTTAATAGACTTCTTACCCATGAGTACTTGGCCTTTATAGACAAATAAGGATTTAAAGCTTATGGCTAGTGTTCCTTTCAGTGGAAATTGACCTATACTGACAACTCTAGCAGCTGAAATAGAAAAGGTGTCCTACCCTGTTGTAAACCAGCTACTTATTGTGTAGGGTGTCTGTAAATATCTGATTCCAAATGGGGTGCTGCCTCAGAACTGAAGAACTAAGCAAAACAATCCAGATTGTTTTTTTTTCCTTGTCTTGCTTTGCTGACCAGAGGGTGAATGTTTTGTTCATCCAAGCTATTTGGGCTTCACTTCATTTCCATCCTACACCAATTCTGACCCATCACATTTAATTTCTGTTATACCTAATCATACAGCCTTACTTCTTCTAAAAACTCTTCCCTGGCATCATTTAATTAAAAATGTTTTACAAAAATAGCTTAGAGTCAAACAGGATCTTACAAACCTCATACTACTTCAGCTATTCTAACTTGATTAAACATCAATTAAGTTCCTGCAAATAATTAGTCACTGCAATGAACCAGACCACAGTTCTATCAAACATTCTCCTCTTTCTTGGTTTGAACCTCTACCTAGTCCTTTCCAATGCATTTCTTACTAAAAATAACATGATATACTCTCATCACTCTCACCACATATTCTCCCACATCTCATTTATAAACTTACACCACAAATCTAATATGCACTAATAGAAAAATAATTTGTTATACAGCTCTACCTCATGCAAACACAATCCACACCCCTCAGTATTCTCAAAAAATCATTACAACACTGTACAACCTCCTGTTTGGACTACTTCAAGCTGGTGATATTCAACCTACCCCAAGTCCAAACAACCTTAGTTTTCAACCTGATTGTAGCTCACAGTTATCTGAACAAAATCTATAGGATACAAATACAATTCCACCTAACCCTATAGTCATAAAATAGCATGCCTTAACACTGGGAGTATCAATAGCAAATGGCCTAGACTGGGCACATGGCTTTACTCAGAAAACAAAATGCAGGAATAACTGAAACATGGCTCAAACACTCTTTTTACCCCTTCCAATATTCACTTTCTTTTACTCCATTTATTTCAGCAAGAGGTTTGGGAAGAGACAAGTTGGACATTACCATTATAATTTACAAAAACATTATCAGCCAGTAGCAAGAGCATCGAGACTGTAGAAAGCAGCAGCTGCAGCAGTCAAAACTAGATCCTAGCAGAAATAGCATTAGGTGATCACACCAAGCTACACCTCTGCATAGGATACATCCCCCAACCTTCCCCTGAAGCAATTTCTTGCAGATATTTTTTAAACAGGTGTATCACAAAACTCCATTATACATGGAGACTTCAAGATCAGTGCCATCACTGACACTCTACACCCCCGAAACAAAATGATCAGTCTCCACAATTTAGAACAGATTGTGAAAAAGACAATTAGATTTAATCCAACAACAGCAACTGGTTCCACTCTTGCTATGATTATCTCTAACTTAAAGTATAGATGCCATAACATAACCATCCTCCCTAATACTCTAAGTGACCATTGCCCAGAAACCTCAACATTTTTCCTCAAGCCCCCCCCCCACCCCAAAAAAAAATACTGCTTCAGACATTCACATACAGGCCTATTCAAGAATCTAAAAAAGCATACTCATTACTCACTTAAACATTCTATACTGGTCCTCCATATTTAACCTCACTGATCCCAACTTAGCCAATAGAGGACCCAGTGAACTGCATAGTTTGAAACATTATTCTTATTTGAACAGTATATATCATGTGAGTCAATATTTAGGAAGCAGAGCTTGCTATGGAAGAGTGAACAGCACAGTGTTATGTCATTAACCAACATTTTATACATTTGCTTATTTTATGTTATTTATTGCATTTTTTATAGCCTGTACTGCAAAATATTGGATATATTACTTAAAGTACAATGCAATAGGTCCTAAGGACCAAGTTAAGTCTTATAAGTGGAAGGGCCCATTTTAGTCTGTTAAATTTGGGCAGCCTGGATGAAGCTTCCAAAAATGAAGGGACTTCCTGTGAAGTGTGAGAAGTTCACTGACCTGATCTCCAAAACCTTGTCACACACGATCCCCAGGATTCATTAAAGACAAAACTCCATGCAGGAATAGTGTAGCCATTCCTGCTTGGAATATGGCTGCTGAGTAATCCAGGAAACAAGCCTTTAGACGTGCATGCGCCTGCCTACACTATTCCTGCACGGACACCACTGCGTAATGCTGATTACCTCATTTGCTGGTGAAAACCTTGCAAATGAGGTGACTTCATGATTCAGTAAGCAGGCAGGCATCCGTGCAAGAATAGTGTTAGTTGCAGAGATATATTTGGCTACTACCCAAATTTTCACCCGAAAATGTTAGGGGCTGCCATTGCTTTGATCTATCAGTATGTGCTATAGGCTGAGGTTGGTGATGAGGATAATGCTGATAACAACTCCAGACTGAGGAGGAGAAGAAGAGTGTTCAGACTCAGGGTAAGCTACTAGGGGGCTACATGATCTGGAGATAGTAGAGCACTACAGGGTGGACAGAGACCTAGTTCAGCAAATTATCAAGCTGTGCCAACCTCAACTCAGACCCAGAATCAACAGAGTGGAACCCATCCCAGTGGATACCAAAATATGTGTAGCCTTAAGAATACTAGCTACAGGTACTTTCCAAAGACCTACTGGGGACATCATGGGGGTCTCACAGGTGTCTGCATCCAGGGTACTCCACCAGTTCCTGGATGCCATGAGAACACATGCAGGTGAGCACATTTACTTCCCCAGCACCAGGGAGGAGATGACCAGCAATATGCACCTCTTCCACCATGTAGCAGAATACCTGGAGGTACTGGGTGCCATAGACTGCATGCACATCCACATCAAAGCACCACCTGATGAGCAAGGTATGGTCTACATAAACTGCAAGGGCTCCACTCCATCAACTGCTAGGTCATGTTCAATGCCCAGGGCATTATCATGAATGTGTGTTGGCAGCCCTGGAAGCTATCACAATTCCCACATCTGGCAATCCTTACAGCTGTATTAGGCATTTGCCAGGGGGGACATCCCATATGACCATCTGTTGGGGGATGCTGGCTATGCACTGGAGCTGTGGATGATGACACCCATCAGAAATGCACACACACCCACACAAGAATGCCATAATGAGGCACACACACAAACCAGGATCATTGCAGAGCATGTGCTCAGTATGCTGAAGTCACGGTTGCACTGCCTTGACATATCTGGTGGAGCCTTGCAGTACTCTCCAGTCACATGCACACACATATTCATAGTATGTGCCATGCTACACAATATGATCCAGTGGAAACAGCTGCAGCAAGAACAGCATGGAGAAGGGCAACACAGTCCCCCCACCATTACCAAGTTCCACACAGGCACAGAGGGACCCAGATGAGGAACACCCTGAGCCAGACCCTATAGGCAGATGGAGGAATGCCCAGTATGGCCCAGCCTTGTCAAAGAGGCAATGCATAGCACACACACTGACACTGTAGGCAACCAGGGACCGACACCTCTCTCTCTTACACACAGAGTAAAAATGGATGACACATACATCACATTACCTGTAACTTACCATGTATAGGCAGTGTACTGTGTGCATCCCACAGAGGCAGCCCTCATCTGCTGTCCCCACAGCTGCTGCAGGAACAAGGTAAGTCAGTCTTTTAAATAAATGTAATGTAATATTATGTTCAGGTAGCATATCTATGGTAGTGCTGCATGCGTGCAAGGGAATGGGGTGGCCTACTGGGGCAGCAGCAGGCAACTGACAGCTATGTGGCACACCAGGAATTTTCCACCCAATACTGGCCTCCCAACACTATTCACATGCAGATGATTCATTGTCTGATGGTACTGAGGTGGGGGTTGGAATATCACATCACCTACCTTTGTGTGTGTGTATGTCTGTAGGTCTAAGTATTATGATGCCTTACCCACCCAGTACACTTCCCATTGCCCTACTTTACAAGATCTGCTGATGTCATTCACCTTACAAACACCTGTGTACTGACGTTAGTTCCATAAGCAGTATAGCATATGTGATAACTGTGTAGCACTATGATAACAGCAACTACATAGGTAGTGGTTCTAATCACAGTCCTGACATAGGTAAGCGTGTGTGTGTATGTGTGTGTGTGTGTGTGTGTGTGTGTGTGTGTGTGTGTGTGTGTGTGTGTGTGTGTGTGTGTGTGTGTATGTGTATGTGTGTAGGAATAAGTGTTTTAGTCCTTTCACATCCAGTACACTTCCCATTGCCCTATATCACAAGATGTGTTGATGTCATTAAGCTTAGAGGTACCTGTGGACTGGCCTCATCCCTATAAGCTCTGTGGTGCATGCGATAACTGTGTAACACTATAGTACAAATAACTAGTTAGGTAGGGATTCTAATCTCAGTCCTGGCAAATGTGAATGTGTGTGTGTGTTTGTAAGTAACACATTTTGAGCACAGTCATACCCAGTACACTTCTCATTGCCCTACTTTAGCAGTCTTGCTGATGTCATTCACCTTAAAGGTACCTTTGGCCAGCTCCTAATCCCATAAGCTCTGTGGCATGTACGATAACTGTGTAACACTATAGTACAAATGAGTAGTTAGGTAGGGGTTCTAATCTCAATCCTAGCAAATGTGAAAGTGCGTGTTTGTGTGGTGTATGTGTGCAATAACTGTGTAACACTATAGTATAAATAACTAGTTAGGTAGGGGTTCTAATCTCATTCCTGGCAAATGTGAAAGTGTATGTAGGTAACCTATTTTGAGCCCAGTCACACCCAGTGCACTTCCCATTGCCCTACTTTACCAGACCTGCTGATGTCATTCACCTTAGAGGTACCTTTGGCCAGCTCCTAATCCTATAAGGTCTGTGGTGTGTGCGATAACTGTGTAACACTACAGGACAAATAATTACTTAGATAGGGGTTCTAATCTCAATCCTGGCAATTGTAAAAGTGTGTGTGTCTGTAGGTTAAAGATTTTGAGCACGTTCGCACTCAGTACACTAACCAATGCCCCATTTTAGCAGTCCTGCTGATGTCAGTCCCTTAGAAGTATCTTTGGACAACCCACTGCCCTACAAGCTTTGTGGTGCGTATGGTAATTGTGGTATCCAAGGTGACAATACCACTGCAGTATAGGTGGGGGGGCAACTGGGGAGGTCATGGGTTACATGCATGGATGTTAATGTGGGGATCCCATACTCACCCCCAGACTCACCCAAGAAGTCAGCCATCGAAAACCATAAAGGAATGTCTGGTAAAAGACCACAAATGGCAACAATAATGGAATAGCCCTACAAACTTACACAGTGATATCACAGCAGGCCTTGCAGTTGCATTATGGCTCTGAAGTGTAAGAAGTCTGAAATACAATTGTATGCCATTACAATCTAACCTGTGGTCTCCAGTGATATGTCTCTATTCTCTAAGACAGGGCACAATACTATGCTAAATGGAACCAAAATATAAAGCCAATATCAGCACAGTATGTGCAAATGTGTACCATTGACATGTGTTACCCACCCCCGCCATACCCGTATTCCCATAGAAATGCAGTAACATGTAAGTGTGTAGGGTAATAGCAGCAGAGCACACATTGCCACTGCTGTCCCAATCAACATGATAACTTGTTGCATTGTCCACAATATGCAGGGATCAATGATCTATGTATATGCGTGGAATACTGTCAGGATGTGGCCAGCACTTACTCTCTGCTGTTGTATCTTAGTGGCCTAGGTACAGTACTGTAGTAGACAGGGTCATGTTCTGAGGATTGCAGTGTCAACTATTTTGCATGTCAGCTACACCTATGGTGGGAGTTGTACACATGGTCCACATGTCATTATCCAAAACTGCTGGTAAGCTGGACAGGTCATGGACAGGGGGTCACACATATGAACAGTACACAGGTTGGAGTGACCTACACAGTGCCTATCATACCACCCAACTGTGCAGACCTGTTGCCAAATGTACAGAGGTTTGCATCATATTTGTGGTGTCTTTATCATGAAATAGTGGTTGTGTGGCAAATCATTGTCAAACCATGAAAGTCTAAAGTCAGAAAATAATGACAGATTGTAGTGTCTCAGACCTCATACCCTAGATAAAATGCATGCTAATGCAAAATCTGTTATTGTATCACCCTTCTAGGTTTGTAAGGCCAATAATAAAATGGTCTCTATATGTAGGCCTTTGTCACCCAATTACATATGGCTTTGTCCATATGTCTGGCTCCCATACGTAGAGAGGTATGGTGCCTAGTAACACAGCAGGTACCTGAAGGTCACTGTACTGGCAGGTCATAAAAGGCTGTCACCCTACAGTGTTAGAACTGATAACTTGTCACTAGCCAGCAGCCATACCCCTGGAATGGCAGGTTGTCACAGAAGGCGCACAAGTCTGCCTTGTATATCTATTCTTCTTGTCCTTAAATTACATTCACCTGCAAAGTATTTGCAAAATGAGAAAATGACATGTCAAAATAGCTATGGCAGACAGTGGAGAAGCAGATGTCACACCCATAAAATCCTACTGCTAACCCTACACTAACCCCACATACACAACTGTCTATGCACTATCTTTAACCCCTCCCTAACTTTAAGGTCTGTAACTGCCGCACACTTCCCCTACGGAGCTATACCCAAACAAACTAAATATTCCACACACATACACTTAAAACCCTACACTAAATCTTACATGCATTACCTACACAAAACCTTACATACACTACCTTCCTATGCACTTATCTTAATCCCTCCCTAACCCTAAGGTCCGTAACTATTGTACACTTATCTTACGGAGCTATACCACAGATGGCCAACTATACAGTTTCAATATTTCCTGTTTCATGGTTTTTTTTGTTCGACGTATTCACGGTTCGCTCTTTACTTGTCGCGCAATTCGGGTTTTACTACTCTCGAGAGCTTAAAGTAGACCCTGTGAGAATCTATACAATTGAGAGGTATGGCCACACCAGGATATGACCTTCCAGGTAAGAAGAATACTGCACAACCAGGAGATCCCCAGCCAGCATATCATCAAAGTGCTGGACCTTTTACACAGCTTCATCAGTCAACCAGCTGTAGCTACACCTCCAAACTGGCCGGACTGTGCATGAATGTCTAGCCTTTGCCTCATAATATTGATCTGTGCATTATCCATCTTGCATTTCTCTGGTAAATAACTGTGATAATCCAATGATATTTGTCAGTAGTTAATGACACAATACATTACAGTGTCAAACATTACATAAGTCAGAATATGTCTGCTAAAACAAACTCTGTAATTCAAACAACTCATAGGGTAATAACAGCAATAGGTATAGTATCTCCCTGTTCTTGGGCTAATATTTTCCTATATTGGTAACCAATCTCCAGATATCTTGTACAAACAGGTTGCAAGGTATGGCTGTAGCACACAACACCCCAGACTGAAATTACAACTCTTCCTGGAATGGATTCCCACACTTACTACAGAGGGTCATACTGAGCATGCTCCCACACTTAGAGAAATAAATGCCATGTCTGAAACCCCAACAAACTATATATATCTGTAGTGTGCAGATGTCTTTGCATATGCACAGCTATGTACACCTGTCTCCACACACACCCATCAGACAGGATTACCCACAGTCAGCTGTAGGTGGCCCATATGTGGTATACCTGCATCTGTTGCATGTGATATGCACACATATGTATGAGCAACATATTACAATATGGCAATCATACACACACATACACATGGGGAAGAGAGAGACAGTGATAGAGTGAGACATACATGGAGACACACACAGAGAGTGGGTCATACACAGGGTTACCCTGAATGGCAGAGAGTGATGTCCTGCTGCAGACAGTTGCATACAGGTTTTAACCACTGGCACATGCCAGCATGAAGATGATTCATTGTCTGATGGTACTGAGGTGTGGGTTGGAATATCACATCACCTACCTTTGTGTGTGTGTATGTCTGTAGGTCTAAGTATTATGATGCCTTACCCACCCAGTACACTTCCCATTGCCCTACTTTACAAGATCTGCTGATGACATTCACCTTACAAACACCTGTGTACTGACGTTAGTTCCATAAGCAGTATAGCATGTGTGATAACTGTGTAGCACTATGATAACAGTAACTACATAGGTAGTGGTTCTAATCACAGTCCTGACATAGGTAAGTGTGTGTGTGTGTGTGTGTGTGTGTGTGTGTGTGTGTGTGTGTGTGTGTGTGTGTGTGTGTGTAGGAATAAGTGTTTTAGTCCTTTCACATCCAGTACACTTCCCATTGCCCTACATCACAAGATCTGTTAATGTCATCAACCTTAGAGGTACCTGTGGACTGGCTCATCCCTAAAAGCTCTGTGGTGCATGCGATAACTGTGTAACACTACAGTACAAATAACTAGTTAGGTAGGGATTCTAATCTCAGTCCTGGCAAATGTGAATGTGTGTGTGTTTGTAAGTAACACATTTTGAGCACAGTCACACCCAGTACACTTCTCATTGCCCTACTTTAACAGTCTTGCTGATGTAATTCACCTTAAAGGTACCTTTGGCCAGCTCTCAGTCCTATAAGCTCTGTGGCATGTGTGATAACTGTGTAACACTATAGTACAAATGAGTAGTTAGGTAGGGGTTCTAATCTCAATCCTAGCAAATGTGAAATTGTGTGTTTGTGTGGTGTATGTGTGCAATAACTGTGTAACACTATAGTATAAATAACTAGTTAGGTAGGGTTCTAATCTCATTCCTGGCAAATGTGAAAGTGTATGTAAATAACCCATTTTGAGCCCAGTCACACCCAGTGCACTTCCCATTGCCCTACTTTACCAGTCCTGCTGATGTCATTCACCTTATAGGTACCTTTGGCCAGCTCCTAATCCTATAAGGTCTGTGGCATGTGCGATAACTGTGTAACACTATAGTACAAATAATTACTTAGATAGGGGTTATAATCTCAATCCTGGCAATTGTAAAAGTGTGTGTGTCTGTATGTTAAAGATTTTGAGCACATTCGCACTCAGTACACTAACCAATGCCCCACTTTAGCAGTCCTGCTGATGTCAGTCCCTTAGAAGTATCTTTGGACAACCCACTGCGTTACAAGCTTTATGGTGTGTATGGTAATTGTGCAATACTATGGTACAAATAACTAGATAGGCAGGGGTTCTAATCTCAGTACTGTCAAGTGTGTGTGTGTGTGTGTGTGTGTGTGTGTGTGTGTGTGTGTGTGTGTGTGTGTGTGTGTGTGTGAGTGTATTTGTGTGTGTAAGTGTGTATATGTGTAGATTAAAGTATTTTGTGGCTTCTATCACCTAGTACATCACCCATTGCCATACTTTATAAGGGCCGATGATGTCCCTCACCTTAGAAGAACCTTGAGACACCCTTCACCCTATAAGCTCTGTGGCGCATGTGATAAATGCATATTAGTGTAGTATTAGTAATAACTAGATAGGTAGCAGTTCTAATCACCATCCTGGCAAGTGTGTGTGTGTGTGTGTGTGTGTGTGTGTGTGTGTGTGTGTGTGTGTGTGTGTGTGTGTGTGTGTGTGTGTAAGAACCATATCCATTGGGCAGTGGATTTTGCAATTTTTTGCTGTTGCACACCTAGTACACATTCCAATGTCCACTTTACAAGGGCCACTGTTGTTGTCCACTGTAGAGGTAGCTGTAAACACTCTGCAGCCTTATAAGCTCTGTGCCACATGCAATAACTATGTAACAGTATGGTATAAGTAACAAGATAAGCGGGCCTTCTAATCCATGGATATCATTCCCCACTAAGGAATCATAGACAAACACAGTTATGCAGGCATCAACCCCTATATCAGTAGGTGGCTTGCAAACTGACTCACAGATATAACTCACAGTGTGAAAGCAGTGGACTCCATGTCAGACTGCTGACCAGTCATGAGTGGAGTCCCACAGGGTGTGGTCCTGGGTCCCTTGTGTCCAGGATCTACACCTCTGAAGTCCAGCCCAACATAAAGGGACTCTTGCTGGCAATGTTTCTAGATGACTACAAGGTGGGTGCTATTATTACCTCCCCACGTGATTTGACATCCTGCACAAAGGCCTCACTAAGAATTAAGACTGGTATCAGAACCCTGGACTTTAGCTCAATGCCAGTAAATGAGCTGATATCCCCTTTGGAAACAACATGGTACTCATTCATTACCACATTGATGATAGTCCACCAAACACTGCTGTTGTTATCAGATAACTGGCAACACAGGTTGACAGAGAGCTGTGTGTTGACCACCACAGTGCCACTGTGTTCAGTAGGTCATTCTATATGGCACATCTTATTACTAAGGGTGTTGCATCCAGGAAGTAAGAGGTCATTGTCCCCCTCTACTCTCCCCTCATTAGGCCAATCAATGAATACAATGGCCCATTTGGCATATACCTCACTGGACAACCGCAAGAATTGGAGAGGCTGCAGAAGTACCTCACAAAGAAGATCCTAGGCCTTCAATACTTGCCCATATGGACAGACTCCAATAACTCCAACTATCCACTATCTCATATTGGCAACTTAGAGGCAATTTCTGCCTGACTTCCAAAGCCATGTGTGACCTAGCTCTGTTAGGAATGCTACATCTAAAGAACTCACTCTGTCCACACCACATGCCTCAGAAACCTCAACTCCATTTCCACACCCAACAAAACATACTGGAGGGACAGGTTCATAACACAGAGAATGATCATGGTATGGAATAGACATCACAGACATGTCAAGCAGAGTACTTCACTGACCCTCTTCCAGAGAAATCTAGATGAGTGGATGGGGAATAAAAATCACACCCTGGGGATCACTTCAGTGGCTATACTCATTAGACACACTGGGGACTATTGTCAGGTGGCAGGATGCCAGGGTATTCCCATGGGATAGGCTTGTAAAGGATCCATGGCCATACACCTAGTACACACCTATGAGCCTGTGGATCTCAGTACTGACAAGTGTGTGTGTGTGTGTGTGTGTGTGTGTGTGTGTGTGTGTGTGTGTGTGTGTGTGTGTGTGTGTGTGTGTATACCTGTTTGTAAGTGTAGAAATTTGTAGGATACAGCATTTTCAGGCCTCACTCTCCCAGTACACTGCCCATTGCCATACTTTACAAGTGCTGGTGATGTAGTTCACCTTAAAAGAACTGTGGGACACTCATCACACTAAAAGCTCCATGGCATTTATGATAAATGCATAACACTGTATTAGCAACAACTAAATAGGTAGGGGTTCTAATCTCAGTCCTTGCAAGTGTGTGTGTGTGTGTGTGTGTGTGTGTGTGTGTGTGTGTGTGTGTGTGTGTGTGTGTGTGTGTGTGTGTGTGTGTGTGTGTGAACTGTATCCTGTGTAGGTGTCTGAGTGACAACTGTATCTATTGGGGTGAGTTTTATATTTTTAGGCCATGGTACCCCCAATACATGCCCTAAGGTCCACTTTACAAGGCCCACTGTCTTCATCACCCATAGAGGTATCTGTTGACACTCTTCAGTCCAATAAACCCATGCAGGAACTATGTAACAGTATGGACTGACTAAGAAGATAGGCAGAGTTGCTAATCTCAGTCCTGGCAAATGTGTGTATGGCTGTATTTGTGTTTGTAAGTGTGTACAACTGTAGGTTAAAGTATTCTGAGTCCATTCTCACCCAGTACATCTCCCATTGCCATAATTTATAAGGCTTGGTGATGTTTTCTACCTTAGAATTACCTTGGGACTCTCTTCACCTTGTAAGCTTTGTGGTGTGTTTTATAAATATATATAGTAGCAATAACTAGATAGGTAGGAGTTTTAATCTCAGTCCTGCCAAATGTGTGTGTGTATTTGTGTTTGTAAGTGTGTATATCTGTAGGCTAAATTATTTTGTGGCCATCCTCACCCAGTACATCCCCCATTGCCATATTTTACAAGGGCTGGTGATGTTCCTCTCCTTAGAAGTACCTTGGGACACTCTTCACCCTATAAGCTCTGTGACTCATGGAATAAATGCATAACAGTGTAGTAGTAGTAGTAATAAAAAGATAGATAGGGGTTCTAATCTCAGTCTTGGCAAATGTGTGTGTGTGTGTGTGTGTGTGTGTGTGTGTGTGTGTGTGTGTGTGTGTGTGTGTGTGTGTGTGTGTGTTTATATGAGAACAGTATTCTTGGTATGTGTTTGAGTGGGGACTACATCCATTGGGTAGCCGTGGTTTACAATTTTAGGCCATGGCACTCCCAGTGCACATCCTGAGGTCCACTTTATGAAGGCCACTTTTTACTTCTACCATAGAGGTATTTGTAGACACTCTTTAACCCTATAGGCCCAATGCCACATGAAACAGCTATGGTAAAAGTATGGAATGAATAACATGATAGGCAGGGCTGCTAATGTCAGTACTGGCACATATGTGTGAGCATTGGTGTGTATAGCAGTATTTGCGAGTATGTAAACCTGTAGGTGACAGTATTATGAGTCCTTTCCCACCCAGTACACCACCCACTGCCATACCTCACAAGGGCACATGTTGCTACATACTTTACAGGTACCTTGGAACACTTATCACACTATTATTTCTATGCCATCTGCCATAACCACATAACACTGTAGTACCACTTACTAGATGGATAGGGAATCCAAAATCAACACTGGCAACTGTGATCCTGTGTGTGTGTGTGTGTGTGTGTGTGTGTGTGTGTGTGTGTGTGTGTGTGTGTGTGTGTGTGTGTGAGCAGTATTCTCTGTTTGATCAACACAATATCCTTTGGGGGTGTGGGTTTTACCAATCTGAGGTATGTTCAACCCACTAAACTTGCCATTGTCCACTTCACAAGAGCTGCTGACATCAACCACCACAGACGTACCTGTATACTCCCCTCAGCTCTATAAGCTCTGTGGCACATGCAATAACTGTTACACAGGCCTGGTAAATGTGTACATATACAGCTGTACCTGTCTCTGGCATGATCAATGTGTTACCACTCTGCCATACCCCTCATTGCCAATTTCTGCAGGGCCATCTGCTGCTGACACACAGACACCTAGAACACAAACAGAATACACCATGTGAGACTACATTCAGTCAGTGTTGCTAACACCAATAATACCTCATGGCTGAAAAGGTACTCACACTCTGAAGTGTGCCCATAACAAATGCCACCTGACAGCACCTTACACAGCATTACATAGCTAAACAGTATTTCATTCACTCTGTGCATCAGAACCATATTAGCATGTCCCTGCATTGGGGGGTATGGATGACATGGATGTGGCACAGGTATCATCATATGCAAAGGGTGTTGTGTGGGTTTGCCAGAGGCCTAGACTGGCCTATATGGCTGATATCATGTGTGTGTGTTTGGAGGGGTGTTCTATAAATGGGCCATGCAGAGGTGGTGTGTGTGTGTGTGTGTGTGTGTGTGTATCTGGAGGTGACCTGGCTGTGATGGTGATGTGTGTGTATGTATGTATGTATGCATGCACATAGTCATGCCATGTGGCTGCCTTACACAGGGGTATGATGGACAGCTGTGGACTGTACATGGCAGAGCATACAGTTCACCATCTTTGGCCATGGACACATGAATTGGTCCTTCCAGGGGTCTCACTGGCACCACCAGGCCCAAGGCCAGATGCAGTACTACTTACCAATGGTGACTGATGTCTGCTGGATCAGTGTCCCTGATGGAATTGGCCAGGACCACATGCCCATGGTCTGCTCCAACATGGCGTGGACAGTACTTGTCCTTCAGTGCTACTTGTGGGACTGTCACTATGGGAGTGCAAAGGTCCATGGCTATGTAGACTCTCAGCTGATGCTGGTGCTGACCTATGTCCATGTGGCTGATTCCCATCTACCACTACATGCTACAGCACAGACATTCTACAGTCGAGGATTTCTAAGGTCTCAGCCCACTGTCTATTCATGACCTCAGTATTTTGATGTGTGGCCTCAAGAAGGTCATATATGTCATCACGTAAGCCAGGAAGTGTTGCAGTCATGACTTTAAGTATTTGTCTATTGTATTCACTATGTGCCTGTGCATCTATGACAGCCCAAAACATGTGTCTGGTGACATCTGCTGTGGCACTTGCACAGCAGCTCAATGGGCAGCAGTCCTCCATTGAGCACCCCTTTCCCATCCACCTGTGTGGGACCTCACCTGCACCCTGGCAATGGTTAATATCTACACTCACACTTGTCATAGTCACCACACTAGCCTGTTACATGCCACCACCCCCCAACTGTCCATTATCTGTGGCTGCTGGGGGACGGAGTATGTGTGGGCATTGTGACTGTGTGTGGGGACATTGTGGATGACTGTGGGATGCCAACTGATGGCACAGATTCAGCCCCTGACAACCCCACCTGTGCCTGACTATGACCACCATCATTGTCTGAGTCTGCAGAGACAGTGACATCAGATTTTGAGTGGGAGGGACCACAAACACCATGTCCACCTGTGAGGGGAAGACAAAATATGTAATTTAATACCTGCACTATAAGGTTTGCTGCTACACGCGTGCACACACACACACACACACACACACACACACACACACACACACACATATGGACACACACATACAGGTGAGGTGGCACAGAGGCATTACATAGACCTCACAATAGCCAACATGTGACATTCACAACACAATCAGACCACAACATACACACTGTGGACAGGCCCTTGATATCATGCAGTGCAGCCCTTTCCACTTAATGTTACTACTTATATACACCTCTGGGATATGTGAGTAGTTTTAGTAGGTGATGGTCCTTCACCTAGCACACACTGCACCCATTTACACTTTATTGCTGTTCACCTGTATAGCACAGTGGCAACTCCTACAGAACATATCTCTCAACTGTACAGAGTGTTGCTGAATGTCTACATGTGTGGCCCATATTCTTGATCTGTTTCTCAAAAACTCTGTGTTTGTCTGACACATTACTAGAATTTTCTGAGGACTAGCATCACTAATTAATGACATATGCTGAGTTTCACACTTTAAAACCTGCAGTTCATGTATGTTACAACAGAACCGGTTACACTAACAACCTTTTAAGGTTACAGTGGATATTATATGTGTAGACACCCCTGTTAACATGTCAGGTCTGTCTGATGTATAACATGAGACCACAGAAATCATATGATAACATTTTCCACCTTTAATGTGACCTAGAACCTGTACAATCCAATTGAAGAACAAACACATCAGTTAGGGGTAACATATAGAATCTGACCTACATAACATAGGCTGGTTGCATAGCTGTGCACACCCTTAAACTAATAATTTGTTAAAGCACCTTTTGATTTCATAACAGCAGCCAGTCCTCTTGGGAAGGTGTGTATTAGCATGGCATATCTCGACCTAGCAATATTTGTACACTCTCCCTTGTAGAAGCCCTCCACCTCTGTCAGATTGATAGGGCATCTCATCTGCATAGCCCTCTTCAGGGCACTCCACAGATTTTCTATTGGATGTAGGTGTGGACTGTGGCTGGGCCATTCCAAAACATTGATTGTCTTCTGGTGAAGACATTCTTTTTTGAATTTGGATGTATGGTGTGGGTCATTCTCATGTGGAAAGGTATAATTCCTCTCCATCTACAGCTTTATAGCAGACAAATGTAGATTTTGGGCCAAAAAGGACTGTATTTGGAACTGTTCCTTATCCTCTCCACCTAGGCTAAAGGCCCACTTCCAGCTTATGAACAGCAACCCCAAAGCAGGACACTGCCATCACCATGCTTCACCATGGGGATGGTGTTCTTTTGGTGATGCACAGTGTTTTTATTGTGCCAAACAAACCTTTTGGTATTGTGGCCAACATGTGCAACCTTTGTCTCATTACACTATAACACATTTCCCCACATGCTTTTGGGAGACCTGATGTATTTTTCTTGAGAAATTCTCCAGACCTGGATGTTCTGTGTGAGAAAAGGCTTCCATCTTCCAACCCTACCCCATAGGCCAGACATGTGGAGAATATGGGAGATTGTTGCCACATGTAGTGCACAACCAGTACTTGCCAGAGATTCACGCAACTCCTTTAGTGTTGCTGTAGGTATGCTGGCAGCCTCCCTGACCAGTTTGGGTCTTGTCTTTTCCATATATTTGGAGGGATGTCCAGTTCTTTACAATGTCACTGTTGCCCCATATTTTTGCCACCATTTGATGACTGTCTTCACTGTGTTCCATGGTATATACAATGCTGTGGTAATGTGTGTGTACCTTTCTTTCGGCTGATACGTTTCACAAATGAGATCCCTTTGCTGCTTTGTAAGCTGTATGTGAACTATGGCTGTTGCTGTAGCAGGTAACTTAGTAAATGTTAGGATAATCCTGGTTGGACAGCTGACCGTTATTTGCAGTTAATCAAAGAGTCTCTGTAATTGATGGCAGGTGTGTACCCAAGAAGACGTAATGCTGTAATTATATCGAAAGCTGCTTCAGCACAGTATTAGCTTCATCCTGTGCACACATATGAATCTAGCTTATGTACTTTTTTATTTTATGTGTCATAACTGTTCCCCTAACATATTTGTTTGTTTTACAACTGAATTATACAGGTTATTGCTCACATGAAAGGTTGGGAGGATTTGGAAATGTTTTATTGTGCTCTCATTTTTGTATATCACAAGTACATGGCATTCTAACAGGTGTGTACATCATTTATATGCACTGTATAACACTGATTTATAAACTATGTCCCTAGTTTTGGGCTTTTGTCCCCCATTTTGTCATTCTTTGTCCAGATTTCTTGCAATGACAGGTTGTGAAGTATGCTACAGATATGTGACATTTCCTGCAAATAGGCCTCTGTGATGACCACTGTGATGCAATGCAATTAACCCCACCACAAGTGACCATGCAGATATCACAGTATGGCTGAGAGTAACCATTGTGTGCATAGTCAAATGCATGATCTTAACATGTCTAGGGTACTGGTGAGCCACAACAAGAAAATCCCATACTCACTGGCTTCAGGCTGCTGTACCACATCCAGACCAGTGGGACCTATGTAGTTGTGAGGTATTGTCAGCACACTCACATTTGGCATTGGTACAAGATGAATGCTACTTTTCTGCACATGTACAGTACAAGCTCTGATAGTACACAATTTGCTGTCCTTCACCATAGATGTGCACTTGTGTGCATTACTAACCCCCACCCACAAATGCAGTATGAACTAACATATGCATCTAGATACTCTATAGAAGATAGTATGACTGCTACATGATTAAATTGATGTGCACTGTGGCATTACCTGGACGCTCCTCGCCTGTTGCCTGGATGCCACCCGCCTCCTCAATTTGTGTTTCTTGTGTTGGTTGTTGTGTGGGGGCTGCCCCAAGGTTGACAAGGAAATCCTCTGTTACTTTAAGTGGGGCCTGTGTGGCAGGACCCCCAACTGTAACTGTATGGTCTTTGGCCACTGCAGCTGCCCCTTGCTGGGCACAATGCATCAAGTCAGTTGCCTGATGCCTGACCTGATCATATGCGTGGCCATGGTGGCTCAAGGTGTTAACTCTGTGGACAAGTTCATCCCACAGGGCAGTCCCTTCCTACAAATTTTGTCGGCTATGGCCAAACATCACCCCATGATGCTGGGTTATGGCATCAGTGATGGTTGCATTTTCAGCTGCAGTATATGATGGCTACTGCTGCATGTCACCTGGAAGACATAAACAGAGAAAAACATCACAGGACCTCAGACATTGCCCAAACCTATTTAGAGAGCCAGCACATCAACATTACCTATCATTAGCCACCACTTACAACCACATCATACCCCTGTCATCTGTCAGCACAGTATGAGCCTGCATTGCACTCCTGGTCTTGATGTGTCATGTTCCCCCCAATGAGGGGCAGTACATTGCATAAACCACCATTCATCATTCATGTTTGTGTAGAGGGATGACAGTGGCTGTTTTCCTTGTAGATGGGATGTCAGTGGCACTCAGGATTTGCTTGCATACAGTGTGTAGTGGAGTTGGAAGCATATGCCTGAGTTCATGTAGGATGCAGACAGGAATATTATCAGGTCCCATGGAAACTTGCTTTTGTTGACTTTGATTAGGCAGCATGCACCTGCTCCATGATGATGAGGGGAGGGGTGCAGGTGCTGTGCATATCCACCTATACTGATGGTGAGCTGGGAGTGGTGATGTTTGCTCTAAACCTGTCTGCAGCAGGTTGGCTATAGCTATGGTGTATGTGTGTATGTGGTGTGTATGTGATGTGATTGACCACAATTGCAGGGTGGGTTGGGATGTTGCCTCTGAGGTTGCAGACATATGTGAAGATGGACTTGTGATTGCCCTTGGTGGATGTGTCCAATTTGTACCAATAGTGAGCCTTGCAGTAATCCACCTGTGACCTTATATGTTCATTCAGACAAAGGCTGACTTGTTGCCAAGTTGGTGCCTGCTCCTACTTTGCCCTGTACAGCCAATATAGTGACTTATGTGTTTTGTGTATTGTTGCTGTCCAGCAAAGGGGATTATTTTACCTTGGTAGAGGCAGGTTTTAGAAGTAAGGTGTTGCTGAGTCCATACAGCTATGTAGGTGGTCATATACCTGTTTGTAGTAGGCATGGACGCAAGGTCATAACACAGTTGAACACCTTTCCAGTTTCAACCTGATAATCATGCTTATTCTAGTACCCATGTCTGTGTCAGGACAATGTAACAACCAGTAGCTGTAGAAATCTAACTCTGTTGGATCCACAAAAACTAAGATTACACACATATACAGCTTATTCACCTGACATTTTTCATCCCATGTCTGTTGTTATGAGGGGGCCATGTACACCTACTCATACATACATGTGAGCAGGTAATACTGGCTATATATCTCTGTTCTATGTCAGTATGGCAACCTGTATTTACACTCTTGCTGCTCATTCATTCCTCTCAACCTGTTAGAGCAGGACATCTGGAGGACACGACACACATGGGGAATGATGGGCCAGAATTAGTGACACTTTCTTAATATTGCTGTAACACACTTAAGTCATTTGATAGCACAGTAGACTTTGCATTTACAGACATACCCTTGAGGATGTCCAACACTCATATGGCAGGAAGAGAGGAGAAAGGCTAGGAGTGTGGTAGTGAGGGTAGAAACTTTTAATGTTGACAGTATGACTGGTATGGAGACAGAGCTAGCTGATATGCTGGACAGAAGAAGGTTGATATATTGTGTGTGCAAGAGACCAGATGGAATGGGGGTAAGGCTAGGTGTATCGGAGGCAGGTCCAAATTGTTCTGTCATGGTGTGGATGGGAGGAGAAATGGTGTAGGGGTTACCCTGAAGGAACAGTATGCCAAGAGTGTTTTTGGAGATGAAAAGAGTGTCGGACAGAGTGATGTTTATGAAGCTGGAGATTTATTGTGTAATGATGAATGTTGTTAATGCATATGCTCCACAAGTTGGGTGTGTGATAGATGAGAAAGAAACATTTTGGAGTGAGTTGGATGAAGTGGTGATGACTGTACCCAAGGTTGAGAGAGCAGTGATTGGAGCAGATTAAATGGGCATGTTGGTGAAGGGAACAGAGGGGATGAGGAAGTGATGGGTAGGTATGGTGTTAACAAAGGAATGCAGAAGCTGAGATGGTAGTGGATTTTGCAAAAAAGGATGGACATGGCTGTGGTGAATACATATTTTAACAAGAGGAAGGAGCATAGGGTGACATACAAGAGTGGAAGAAGATGCGCACAGTTGGATTATATCCTATGCAGGAGGGCCAGTTTGAAAGAGATTGGAGACTGTAAGGTCGTGACAGGGGAAAGTGTAGTTAGGCAGCATAGAATGTTCGTCTGTGGGATGATGTTGATGATCAAGAAGAGGAGGAGTGTGAGGGCACCACCAAGGATCAAATGGTGGAAACTGAAAAAGGGTGATTGTGAGGTTGAGTTCAGGGAAGGGTTAAGACAGGCACTGGGTGGCAGTGAAGAGTTACTGAATATCTGTGTAACTACAGCAGATCTAGTAAGAGAGATGGCTAGAAAGGTGCTTGGTGTGACATCTGGACAGAGGAAGGAGGACAAGGAGACCTGGTGTTGGAATGAGGAAGTACAGGAGAATATACAGAGAAAGAAACTGGTGAAGAAGAAGTGGTTTTGTCAGACAGATGAAGAAAGTAGACAAGATTATAAGGAGGAAGGATTATAGGTAGACAGAATTATAAGGAAGAAGTACAGGAGAATATACAGAGAAAGAAACTGGTGAAGAAGAAGTGGTTTTGTCAGACAGATGAAGAAAGGTGCATGGGAAAGAGAGAGGTGGTGAAGGCTAAGGATGAGGCATGTGCAGAGTTGTATGAAAGGATGCACACTAAGGATGGAGGAAAGGACCTGTACTGATTGGCTATGAGGGACTGAGCTAGGAAATATATGCAGCAGATAAAGGTGATAAAGGATAATGAGTGAAACACACTCACAAGCAAGGAGAGTATGTTGAGCAGATGGAAAGAGTACTTTGAGGGGCCGATGAATGAATGGAATGAGAGAAAGAAGGTTGGATGATGTGGGTATGGTGAATCAGGAAGTGCAATGGATTAGCAAGGAGGAAGTAAGGATAGCTATGAAAAGGAAAAAGAATGGAAAGGCTGTCTGTCCAGATGACATACCTGTGGAATCATGGAGGTGTTTGGGAGAAATGGCAGTGGAGTTTTTAACCAGATTGTTTAATGAAATCTTGGAAAGTGAGAGGATGCGTGAGGAGTGGAGAAAAAGTATTTGGGTACCGATGTTAAGAAAAAGGGTGATGTGCAGAGCTGTAGTAACTACAGAGGGATAACACAGATCAGTCACAGCATGAAGTTATGGGAAAGAGTAGTGGAAGCCAGGTTAAGAAGGGAGGAGATGATTAGTAATCAGCAGTATGGTTTTATGCCAGGAAAGAGCACTACAGATGCAATGTTTGCTCTGACAGTGTTGATGGAGAAGTACAGAGAAGGTCAGAAAGAGATTCATTGTATCTTTGTGGACATAGAGAAAGCATATAACAGGTGCCTAGTGAGGAGTTGTGGTATTGTATGAGGAAGTCAGGAGTGGCAGAGAAATATGTAAGAGTGGTACAGGACATGTACAAGTTGTAGTGTGACAGCGGTGAGGTCTGGAGTGGGAGTGATGGATGCATTTATGGTGGAGGTGGGATTATATCGGGGATCAGCTCTGAGCCCTTTCTTATTTGCAGTGGTGATGGACAGGTTGACATACAAGATCAGACAGGAGTCCCCGTTGACTTTGATGTTTGCAGATGACATTGTGATCTGTAGTGAGAGTAGGGAACAGGTTGAAGAGACCTGGGAGAGGTGGAGATATGCTCCAGAGAGGAGAGGAATGAAGGTCAGCAGGACTAATACAGAATATATGTTTGTGAATAAGAGGAATGGTGAGGATGCAGGGAGTAGAGTTTGTGAAAGTGGATGAGTTTAAATACTTGGGATTAACAGTTCAGAGTAATGTCGAGTGTGGAGGACTGGTGCAGAAGAGAGTACAGGCAGAATGGAGAGGGTGGAGAAGAGTGTCAGGAATGATATGTGACAGGTGAGTACCATTAAGAGTGAAAGGGAATGTCTACAAGAGGGTAGTGAGACCAGCTATGTTATATGGGTTGGACACAGTGGCACTGACAAACAGGCAGGAGTCAGAGATAGATGTGACAGAGTTAAAGATGTTAAGATTTACACTGGTTGTGATGAGGGTGGACAGGATTATGAATATGTATATTAGAGTGTCAGCCCAGGTTGAACAGTTTGGAGACAAAGCCAGAGAGGCGAAATTACATTGGTTTGGACATGTGCTGTGGTGGTATGCTGAGTATATTGAGAAAAGGATGGTATGGATGAAGCTTCTAGGTAAAAGGGAAAGAGGAACGCGTAAGATAAGGTTTCTGGATGTGGTGAGAGAGAACATGCAGGGGGTTGGTGTGACAGAGTAGAGGACAGGAAGGAATGGAAATAGATGATCTACTTTGGCAACCCTAACAGGAACAGACAAAAGAAAAAGAAGGAGATGTGGTAATGTCAGTCTTCACAGATTTTTCGGTGATTTGCCAGAGATAACATAACTCTGTGAGTAAATGACTACAAATATGAGGCACACATATGGTCAGAGTGCATAACAGTGGAAAGTTGAATGGTATGAGCTCAGTATATCACATGCAGGTCAACACACACGTCTGCAATAGTGGTTTACTATGCAAATACCCTGTATAGGTCTCTCATATTTCTGAGACAAACATGTATATCATAGTTGTATTCACAAGCAACATATGGATAAGTACAGCATTCCAGTAGCTGGTCTAGCAGGGTCACAGTCAGTACTGCTCAACACACACTGCAGTAGTAGTCATATCTGAGCCATCCTTTCCTGGGGTGACTCAGGGGGCTGAGCTGTAATCTATGTCACTGCAGACAGACCCAGATGCTATGACCATAGGTTCTGATCAGCAATATATCAGTACAGCAAGTCTTGTTGAGACCTATTTGTTGAACTTCCTATTTCCATTTGTTACAACCCCTCTACTGCATTCCATTATATGCCTACTTGTTTGACATGCCTTTTTATTTCCAAGTATAGTTAGTTTGATTCCGATGTTTGTTGTTTTTTTTTTTTGTATGTTTATCTGTCTGTCTCTCTCTCCAAGATGTAACATGAGCAGCTGATGGCCTTTGCACCAGTTGGTGTCCCCCACTTGCTAACTGCATGCAGAACACCTTTGTTGTTATTCCCATAGCCAATGGCATGGCAACACACTCCGATAATGGAGTACTTCATGTGGGCATTGCCCCTTTCCCTTGCCTGTGAGGAGAACTTTATGGAGGTGTGTGAACAACAGCATCACAGAGGGTAGTTGGAAATACCTCTTAGAATGAAAACTATGGAGACAGCCCAACAAAATGGGGGAGAATGTTCCAGACATAGGGACAGAATGTAAGTATTGATGTTATACAGTTGGATTAATGCTAGTTTAACAGGGTTTGTGTGGACATGGCTTTTCTACATGATTTTAAGTCTGACAGTGTTATGTGGTTGGCATAACTCTCAACTGTAGGGCTATCCGCAGGATGGCCAGAGTTTGGACTCTTATGCTTGGTGTGCTCCTCAGACATATTTTGTCTTTGGAAAATCTGTAGGGATTGCAGTCAGTAAATGGTAACATCCATTTGTATTTCTGACTTCATATCCCTCAGAAAATATATGTTACAACAAACCCTGTTACACCAACAACTTTCTCAGTTTATAACAGCAATATTTCAAATATGCCCATGTTTTTGTACCTCTGTCCCCCAAGTATGTCAGGCTTTGTTCAGATGTCATGCAGTAAGAGGTCGATAGGTATAGTATATCATTATTTAGTGCCTTCATTCCTGATATCATCCCAGTGATGTATCAGAATGCCACACTTTATGTGGAAGAGGCCTTATATATGAAGACAAAGCCTGGACATTCTATGAGACTCTGTGGAGTTGAGAGGTTTGTGTATTTCTGGTGATTGTTGACAGACTGTCAGGATTGCGTAACAGTGTAGTGTGTAAATGTTATTTGACCTGTGTATGGTGGGGGTAGATGTAAGTGTTATGGCTCCTTTTCTATCTGACTGTGCATGCTGCTCCAGTTTTTGGTGGTCTATCGGCTGTATATGTCTGTAGGGATAGACAGAGACATGTCCCATACCCTGGTCAAGATTCATACTACACTGTGAAATGGGCCAGTATATGTAGGGGTAGTGTGTGAGTGGCAATTTTGTTCACACAGTCCTTATACTCTGCTGTTCATTTGGCTTACAGGTATGCCACTGTGACTGTGGTGAAGTGGTTGTGGGTATGCACTTTTACACTGGTGTCTGTTTTTCAGTGCTGTTACATCCCTGTAGTGCCTGATATATTTGCAAATGCATGTGTAATTCCCCATAGCAGATTTGGGTTACCATTGTGTCAGCCTGACTGTAGTTTGAACGGTTCTTGGTGACATGCTTAGCAGCTCAGTGTAGTTTCCCTAATGTAATGTTATGTCCAGATATTTGTAGGATGTACTGTTGTCTGGCCCCCACAAATGCTGTGTATTTCTGACACATCAGTGGGATGATGTGAGGATTTACGTCACTAATTAGTGAGAAGTAATTGAGTGTTGGACTTGTGCTATTTTAGTCAATATATGTTAGAACAGACAGGAGGGTGTTACTTCAGCAACTGTGTCAGCTTATCTACTCCAGTACTTCAGATATGTCCCTATTTTCATGGCTCCCCCCCCCACACTTTGTCAGACTTGGTCCAGATTCATTGCACTAAGGGGTTCTGAGCATACCTCTCGACTGGCCAGATTGTTTCAGAATGTCCAGGTTTATTGCCCATATTTCTGGTCTGTTCCACAGATTCATTATTTTTATTTCTCTGGTAAATCACTGTGATGATCTGAGGATTTCTGTCAGTAAATGATGACATACATTTCAGTTTCAGAACTCACATCCTTCAGAACATGTGTGCTGAAACAATCTATGTTACTCTAGCAACTTTCTACATTTATAAGAGCAATATTTTAAATAGGTCCCAAGTCTTTGCCCATTGTTCCCCCATTTTGACTGCCTTTTGCCAGATTTCTTGCACTAAGAGGTTGAGATGTATAGTACTGAGATATGACTCCACTACATGTTATGAGCATATATCTCTCTGATCTTGTAGCCTAGGCAGGTGTGACCCTAGCCCTGAGTAGCATCCTGCCATCGCCCAGAATGATACCACAGTACAAGGACAAAATGATTGACTTCAACAATTGGCTAAGCTTCTGGTGCTATTCTAAGAGGATCCAGTATCTGTCTGCCTGGGACGACATGGTCAACAGACCACGATGCTTTGCCAGAGATGGCCAGCAACTGTCGCCCCTGGGACTCTGGATACTGGCTAAGGCTCTTGCCACCCCTATAGTGCCTTTTTTGGGCAAGGTTCAACTGGCAAATTCACCACCATAACAGGAATAGGCAAGCACAAACTGAGGGTAATGCTACTCAATGCTAGAAGTCTAGATCTCAAAATGCACTCACTTGAGGCACTCCTTAAAACGGAGAACATCGATATCTGTACAGTGACTGAGACCAGGTTCAAGGCTCTAGAGAGCACCACTTCATTACCAGGCTATAACTCATACCACACTTTTCGGCCATCTAACCTGGACCAGAACACCAAAGGTGGAGGTGTGTCCATATTCATTAAGGATATCCACACCTCCAGGCTAGTTGCACAGCATAATGCATCTGAGGTTATCCAAGTGCAACTAACTCTGGGCAAAACTGCAATCCAAATTGTAGCTTGCTACAGATCCCCCACCATGCCACAGGATTCCCACGCCTCTTTTCTTGCTATACTAGAAAATATTAGGGTTCAGCCAAACACCTTAATAATGGGCGATTTCAACTACCCCACCATTAATTAGGAAAACTACTCATGTACCAACTCCTTTGCTCAATGCTTTCTGGAATTCATAAATTCCAATGCTCTGGATCAACTTATCCACACCCCCACCAGGGACAACAATATCCTAGACCTAGTCATTACCAACATGAGTGACCGATGTTCCACACCTGAAAATAACTCCTCGTTGGTCAGATCCGACCAAAAGCTAATCACCCTAGATATCTGCATCCCACCCCCACCCACAATTAAGGAAACCATGGTTAAAAAAATTCTCCAACGCCAACTTCATGCTTCTTAAGTCAGAAGTGATGAACTTCATGGCACCCATGCAAATGGACAATACAGTTACGACTGCTGAATCCTACACAAATACATTCTATAAGCACTTACACAAGTGCATGGATCGTGCTATCCCAAACAGAACCAAGATGCTATCCTCCAAAAAAGGAAGAAATCTGGTGGTCCCCTGCCATAAACACACTCTACAACAGAAGGAACTGTTGCAAAAAAGAGCAAAATCCCATGAGTGGAGGAGCTGCCTGGTCAGCCTTAGTAAGAAGCTTAGATCCCTTATAAGATCCTCCAAAGCTAGCTACAAAAACAAAATCACCACTGATTCTAATGGCAACCACAAAGCATTCAATAGCTATGTCAAGAATTTCAATGGCAACACCCAGATCTGCTCTGAGTTACAGCACAACAGCAAGAAAATTACAGAACAAACTGATATTGCCAACATCCTAGCAAACAGATTCAGTGCTACCTTTACCCCCCTCTCACCCCCTAAAGGGCCCATATCTATACAGGAAGAATGCAGAATCCCTGTAATCACATCTATGCTGGTAAAAGCTGCACTCTCTAAAACCAAAAAAATAGCATCCATGGGACCGGGCAACATCCCAGGCTGCATTTTACATGAACTTCAGAACGAACTGGCTCCCCACCTAAGCACCATGTTCAATTATAGTCTCACGTCAGGTTTTGTACCCACTGAATGGAGCACAGCAACAGTTATCCCACTCCACAAAGGGGGAGCCACCACTGATGCTGGGAACTATCGTCCTATTAGCTTGATGAGCCTGATCTGCAAGACCATGGGAACTCATAAACAAAGACAATGGTAACCTTCAAACTCTGGACCCCACCCAGTTCGGGTTTGTGAAAGGCAGATCATGCCTTTGGAACCTGATTGACTTCTTTGAGGCAGTCACCAAAGCCGTAGACGAGGGTAAGGTGGTTTACACAGCCTATCTTGACCTCGCCAAGGCTTTCAACACCATCCCCCTTTCTGGAATTACAGATAAACTCACTAAACTAGGCATAAATCCCTACATCACAAGATGGGTTGTCAACTGGCTCACTGACAGTATCCACACTGTAAAAGTTGCAGACTGCAAATCTGACTTCAAACCAGTGACAAGTGGAGTACCAGAGGGTTCAGTCCTGGGACCTCTCCTGTTTGGTATTTACTTCTCTGAAGTACAGGCTAACATAGAAGGCCTCTGGCTAATGAAGTTCGCAGATGACTGCAAACTAGGACCCATAGTCGTGTCTCCAAATGATGTGGTCATCCTACAGAAGGGCCTCTCTGAGACAGATGCCTGGTATCAGTGGCATGGCCTCAAGCTCAATGCCAAAAAGTGCATTGTCATCCCCTTTGGTAAAAACTCTGTACCCATGAACTACCACATAAACGACAGTCTACTTAACACCAAATGTGTGGTAAGAGACCTTGGGACCCAGGTTGACAATAGATTCTCCTTTGATAATCACATTGCCACAGTAGTCAGGAAATCCTTCTATGTGGCACACATCATCACAAAAGAGTTCTCATCCAGGAAAAAAAGAGGTCATTGTTCCCCTCTACTCGGCACTCATTAGACCCATTATAGATACAATGCCCCTTTGGGAATGTACCTCACAAGACATCTGCAGCAGCTGGAGAGGCCACAGAAGTACCTCATAAAGAGGATTACTGGCCTCAAACAGATGGCCTACACTGACAGTCTCAAAAAACTCCAGCTTTACTCTGTAGCACATTGCATACTCTGGGGAGATCTCTGCCTAACATTTTTTGGTCACCAAACCAGGATTGAAACACTAAAGGTGGAGGAGTGTCCATATTCACCAAGGATATTCACACCACCAGGATAGTTGCCCATCACAATGCGTCTGAAATTCTCCAAGTGCAACTAACACTACGTAAGACTGCAATCCAAATTGCAGCTTGCTACAGATCCCTCACCATGCCCCACGATTCTCACTACACCTTTCCAAACATACTGGAAAATATTAATATACAACCAAACACCCTAATACTGGGTGATTTCAACTACCCTGCCATTAACAGGGAAAACTACTCATGTACAAACACCTTTGCCCAACGGTTCTTGGTATTCATAAATTCCAATGCCCTGGATCAACTAATCCATAATCCCACCAGGGGCTCCAATATCCTAGACCTGGTCATTACCTACATGGGAAATCGATGCTCCACACCTATGGTCACCCCCTCGTTGGTCAGGTCAGACCATAAGCTAATCACCCTAAACATCCACATCCCACCCCCACCCCCCAGTAAGGAAACCTCCATAAAAAACTTCTCCAAAGCCAACTTCATGCTACTCAAGTCAGAAGTTACAAACTTCACGACACCCATGTAGACGGGAACTGAAAGTTTGACTGCTGAGTCCTACACTAAGACACTGTACGAGCACATCCACTCATGCATGAATCGTGCCATCCCAAATAGAACCAAGATATTCTCCTCCAAAAAAAGGAAGCCAATCTGGTGGTTCCCTGCCATAAACAAACTTTACAACAAAAGGAAGAAACTGTTGCAGAAAAAGAGGAAAATCCCAGGATGCAAAAACCTCCCTTACTTGCCTCAGTAAGAAGGTGAGATCCCTCATAAAATCCTCCAAAGCTAGTTATGAAAATAAATTTGCCAAAGATTCCAAAGACAACCACAAGGCATTCTATAACTATGTCAAGAATCTAAATGGCAATGCTCAGATCTGCTCTGAGCTACAACAGAATGGCATTAAATATACTGATCTGAAGGATATTGCCAATATCCTGGCAGATCGATTCAGTGCCAACTTCACCCCCTCTCACCCCCTAAATGGCCCATCTCAATACCGGAAGATTGCCAAATTCTGGTAATAACAGCCACACGGTAAAAAACGCACCCTCCAAAGTTAAGAATACAACATCCATGGGAGCAGATGACATCCTGGGCTGTGTACTACATGGACTACAAAATGAACTGGCACCTCACCTAAGTGTCATGTTTAATCATACCCTCACCTCAGGCTTCATGCCCCCCCCCTGAGTGGTGCACAGCTACAGTTTTCCCACTCCACAAGGGGGGGGGGGATCCACCTTGGATCCCCGGAACTACTGCCCCATCAGTCTGATGAGCCTGATCTGCAAGGCCATGGAACATATTATCATGGAACTTATAAACAAAGACATTGGCAACCTTCAAACACTGGAACCCACCCAGTTTGGGTTCGTGAAGGGCCAATCTTGTCTCCTGAACCTCATTGACTTCTTCGAATCAGTCTCCAGAGCCGTGAATGAGGGTAAGGCAGTCCACACAGCATATCTGGACCTTGCCAAGGCCTTTGACACCATCCCCCACTTTGGAATCATAGATAAACTTTCTAAGCTGGGCATTAATCCTTAAGTCACTCAGTGGGTTGCCAACTGGCTTACTGACAGAACCCACATTGTAAAAGTAGCTGACTCCAAATCCAGCTCCAGACAAGTGACAAGTGGAGTACCTCAAGGTTCAGTCCTGGGAAATCTCTTGCTTGGCATCTACTTTTCTGAAGTATGGGCCAACACTAAGGGACTCTGGCTAACAAAGTTCGCAGATGACTGCAAACTGGGAGCCATTATTGAATCCCCAAATGATGTGGATACTCTACAAAAGGGCCTTACAGAAACAGATGCTTGGTGCTAGAGCCATAGGCTCAAGCTCAATGCCAAGAAATGTATAGCTATCCTGGTTGGGAAAAAACATGTACCCATGAATTACCACATAGGTGGCAGTACACTAAACACCAAAAGTGTGATAAGGGACTTAGGGACACAGGTGGACAGTGGTCTCACCTTCAATAACCACATCACCATAACAGTCAGGAAATCCTTCTATGTGGCACACCTCATCACTAAGGGGTTTTCATCCAGAAAAAGGAGGTCATTGTCCCATTGTACTCATTCCCTCATTAGACCCATTATAGAATACGATGCCCCATTTGGTATGTACCTCTCAAGACATCTGCAACAACTGGAAAGGCCGCAGAAATACCTCACTAAAAAAATCACAAGCCTAAAGCAGATGCCCTATGCTGACCACCTTAAAAAATTCCAGCTATACTCTGTTGCATATTGTCTACTCAGAGGTGATCTCTGCTTAACATACAAGGCCATGTCAAACCCAGAGCTTTTGGACATGCTACACTTAAAGAAATCCCAATCCCTCAGAGCCACACGCTCCAGGGATCTAAACCTTGTCATCACAATAAACAAAACATGCTGGATGGGATAGGTTCCTGACCCAGAGACTCCCCAGACTTTGGAATAGATTGCCGATACATGTCAAGCAGAGAGCCTCTTTGGCCCTCTTCAAAAGGAACCTTGATGATTGGATGGGAGAAAGGAAATTCACCTTGGGGATCACTTCAGTTGCCCTGCTAGACAGGGGTCTAGGGAAGTAAATAGTGTGGGAAGAAATAGCCAGGGAATTGTTATGGCTAGGCTTGTATAGGCCCTAGGGCCAATAGCCTAGTACCAACCTATGAACCTATAACATATAAACCTATGTTAAATGCAGAGCTGTTCAACATGCTACACCTTAAGAAATCCCAATCCCTCCAAGCTACACGTTCTAGGGACCGACACCTTGTCACCACAATAAACAGGACATGCTGGAGGGATAGATTCCTGTTCCAGAGAATTCCTATAATCTGGAACAAGCTACTCATCTATGTCAAGCAAATTTCCTCATTAGCACTCTTCAAGAAAAATCTTGATGAGTGTATGGGAAATAGGAAATACACCCTGGGGATCACTTCTCTGGCTCTGCTCGACAGGGGCACAGGAAATTAATGTTCTTGGGTGGCATAAGCTAGGAAACCTTGTTGACAAGGCTTACCTAGGCCTTTGGGCTAATAGCCTAGTACCTACCTATGAATCTATATATATATATATATATAAATATATATATATATATATATATATATATATGAATATATATATATATATATATATATATATATATATATATATATATATATATATATATATATATATATATATATATATATATATATATAAATATATATATATATATATATATATATATATATATATATATATATATATATTTATATGTATATATTTTTATATTTTATATGTACATTTCTACATATATAGGTTCATAGGTTCATACTAGGCTATCTGCCCTGGGGCAATTATAAGCCTAGCCCGATTCTGTATGGCTTACGCCACCCCTTGATTTGAGTATACTGTGCCCTTTTTAGGTTTAGTTTACTGTGCCTCTGTCTAATAGTGACATGGGAGTAATCCCTGGGACAAACCTACGATCACCCATCCACCTATCGAGATTCTTCTTGAAGAGATTCAGTGAGGTGCTCTGACTCACATGAACTGGAATTCTATTCCAGAGCGAAGGGAGCCTCTGGGTTATGAACCTGTCCCTCCAGCAAGTTCTATTTATTTCTGTGCTGAGGTTCAAGTCCCTTGAGTGTGTGGCTCTAAGGGATTTAGATTTACTGAGGTGGAGCATGTCCATTAATTCTGGATTTGACATAGCTTTGTATGTCAGGCATAGATCGCCTCAAGTAGGCGGTATGCAACTGAGTAGAGCTGGAGTTTTTTTAACCGAGCAGCATATGGCATCTGTTTGAGACCCTTGATCCTCTTGGTGAGATACTTTTGGGGTCTTTCTAATTGCTGCAGGTGTCAGGTAAGGTACATCCCAAAAGGGGCATTGTATTCTGTGATGGGCCTGATGAGGGATGAATAAAGGGGCATGATTACCTCTCTTGATCTAGATGTGAAACCCTTTGTGATGAGGTGGGCTGTGTAAAAGGTCTTTCTAACCACTTTGGCAATGTGGTTTTCAAAGGAGAGATTGCTATCAACTTGGGTCCCCAGGTCCCTAATAACTTTCTCTGTACTTAATGGGTTTCCGCCTATGTGGTAATTTGTGGACACATTGTTTTTGCCAAAGGGTATGACTATACATTTTTTGGCATTTAGCTTTAAATCATGGCATTGGCACCAGTTATCTGTCTCTGTGAGACCTTTTTGAAGGATGTTTGTGTCAGCTGGAGAGTTCATTATGGCACCCAGTTTGCAGTCGTCTGCGAACTTGCTGAGCCATAGTCCTCCCACGTTTGCCTGTACCTCGGAAAAGTATATACCGAACAAGAGTGGTCCCAGGACAGAATCCTGTGGGATGCCACTTATGACCGGTTTCGAGTCTGACATGGCTCCAGCAACTCTCACTCTGTGGGTTCTGTCTTTGAGCCAGTTTGCGACCCATCTTGTGACATAGGGGTTTATATTTAAGCTGGATAGCTTATCTATGATGCCCGAGTGGGGTATTGTGTCAAATGCCTTTGCAAGGTCCAGATAGGCTGTGTAGACTACCTTCCCTTCATCTATGGCTTTGGTGACTGTTTTGAAGAAGTCAACCAGGTTCAAAAGGCAGGATCTTCCCTTGACAAAGCCGAACTGGGTAGGATCTAGTGTCTGTAAGTCCCCAAAGTCTTTGTTTATGAGCTCCATGATGATCCTCTCCATAGCTTTGCAGAATAAGCTAGTCAGGCTTATGGCGCGATAGTTTCCAGGGTCCGTAGAGGCTCCACCTTTGTGGAGTGGGACCACTGTTGCTGTATGCCATTCTGTGGGCACATATCCTGTAGTGAGGCTGAGATTGTATAGCTGTTTTATTTGAGGGATTAGTTCCTCTTGGAGTTCATGTAGGATGCAACCTGGGATGCCATCTGGTCCCATGGAAGCAGTGTTTTTTGCTTTGGAGAGGGCACCCTTCACCTGAGCATCAGAGATGTTTGGGAGGCAGCCCTCTGCTGGGATAGATAATTGCTCTTTTGGGGGGGAGGGGGTGGAGAAGTTTGCACTGAACCTGTCTGCCAGGATATTGGTGATGTCTGTGGGTTCAGTGTATTTTTTGTCATTTAGAATCAACTCAGAACAAGTCTGGGAGTTGCATCCCAGGTTCCTAACATAACTGAAAAAAGCCTTATGATTGTCTTTGGTGTCCTGTGCAATTTTTCTCTCAAAGCTGGCCTTGGAGGATTTTATGAGGGATCGTAATTTTTTGCTAGTACTGATCAGAGATGCCTTCCTATTAGGGATTTTGCTCTATCATGTAGTAGCTTCCTCCTTCTGTAGTACAGTTTATTTATGGCAGGGGTCCACCAGACTGGATGCCTGCCTTTGGATGATTGGGTCTTGGTTTTGTTTGGGATAGCATGATCCTTGCATTCCTGGAGATGTCCAGAGAATGCGCTTATATAGGATTCTGCAGTTTGGGCAGTAGTTTCCACTGGCCCTGGGGCCTTGAAGGATTCCACTTCAGTTTTGAGAAGTGAGAAGTTTGCTTTTGAGAAGTTTTTCACTGTGGTTTTCTGGGCTGGTGGGTCTGGATGTGGACATCCAGTGAAATTAATTTATGGTCTGATCTTACCAATGAGGGATATACTTCTGGTGTGGAGCATAGAGTCCCCATGTTGGCAATGATCAGGTCTAGTATGTTGTCCCTCTTGTGGGAGTGGTGACTAGTTGTTCCATAGCATTTGAGTTTATAATTTCCAGGAACCTTTGGGCTAAGGTGCTGGGGCTTGAGTAGTGCTCCCAGTCAATGTTTGGGTAGTTGAAGTCACCCAATATAATGGTGTTCGAAAGATCTTCATGATCTCCAATGTTTTCAGGAAAGCCAGTGGGATTCCTGACTTTGAGAGGGTGGTCTGTAGGATGCTATAAACTGAAAAGCAGTCTTGCCCACTGTTAGTTGCACATGGATGGTCTCCGATACTGCAATGCCACTAACCTGGAGGTGTGGATATCCTTGATAAATATGGAAACTCCCTCCTTTTGTGGTTTGGTCTGGGTTTTGGGGAAAAGCATGATATGAGGTATAGCCTGGTAGTGCTGGGGTGCTCTCTGGAGCCTTGAACCAGGTTTCTATCACTGCACAGATATCGATGTTCTCCATACTGAGGAGAGCTTCGAAAGTGCATCTTGAGGTTAAGACTTCTGGTGTTAAGCAGCATTACCTTTAGTTTCTTGTTCCTTGTGCTGTCTATGGGGGTGGGTTTGACTTTTGAGCCTTGCCTAAAAAAGGCACTATGGGGGTGGCAAGAGCCTTTGCCAATATCCAAAGCCCAGTGGTGACAGGTGCAAGCCATCCCTAGTGAAGCAATGTGGCTTGTCGAGCATGTCATCCCAGGCTGACAGACACTGGATCCCCTTTGAATGACACCAAAATTTTAGTCAATTGTTAAAATCGATCATTTTGTCTTTGTACTGTGGCATCATTCTAGGTGAGGGTAAGATGCTGCTCAAGGTCAGGGTCATACCAGCCTGGGCTACATGATCAGAGAGCTCCTCTATGTCTCTTTTCATGTAGTCCAGGGAAGTACGTCTCAGGTCATTCACACCAGCATTTACAATGACTGAGTCAAATTTGTATTTGCTTTGGAGTGACCTGAGTGCTTACGTTATGTGGCGGATCCTAGCACCCGACAGGCAGCTCACCGTAACCTTCTCTTTATTCAGCCTAACATAACTGAAAAAAGCCTTATGATTGTCTTTGGTGTCCTGTGCAATTTTTCTCTCAAAGCTGGCCTTGGAGGATTTTATGAGGGATCGTAATTTTTTGCTAGTACTGATCAGAGATGCCTTCCCTATTAGGGATTTTGCTCTATCATGTAGTAGCTTCCTTCTTCTGTAGTACAGTTTATTTATGGCAGGGGTCCACCAGACTGGATGCCTGCCTTTGGATGATTGGGTCTTGGTTTTGTTTGGGATAGCATGATCCTTGCATTCCTGGAGATGTCCGTAGAATGCGTTTATATAGGATTCTGCAGTTTGGGGTCTAGTTTCCCCTGGTCCTGGGGACTTGAAGGATTCCACTTCAGTTTTGAGAAGTGAGAAGTTTGCTTTTGAGAAGTTTTTCACTGTGGTTTTCTGGGCTGGGGTCTGGATGTGGACATCCAGTGAAATTAATTTATGGTCTGATCTTACCAATGAGGGATATACTTCTGGTGTGGAGCATAGAGTCCCCATGTTGGTAATGATCAGGTCTAGTATGTTGTCCCCTCTTGTGGGAGTGGTGACTAGTTGTTCCATAGCATTTGAGTTTATAATTTCCAGGAACCTTTGGGCTAAGGTGCTGGGGCTTGAGTAGTGCTCCCAGTCAATGTTTGGGTAGTTGAAGTCACCCAATATAATGGTGTTCGGAAAGATCTTCATGATCTCCAATGTTTTCAGGAAAGCCGAGTGGGATTCCTGACTTTGAGAGGGTGGTCTGTAGGATGCTATAAACTGAAAAGCAGTCTTGCCCACTGTTAGTTGCACATGGATGGTCTCTGATACTGCGGCAATGCCACTAACCGGGAGGTGGATATCCTTGATAAATATGGAAACTCCTCCTTTTGTGGTTCGTCCGGGTTAAAGGGCCGAAAAGCATGATATGAGGTATAGCCTGGTAGTGCTGGGGTGCTCTCTGAGCCTTGAACCAGGTTTCTATCACTGCACAGATATCGATGTTCTCCATACTGAGGAGAGCTGAAAGCGTGCATCTTGAGGTTAAGACTTCTGGTGTTAAGCAGCATTACCTTTAGTTTCTTGTTCCTTGTGCTGTCTATGGGGGTGGGTTTGACTTTTGAGCCTTGCCTAAAAGGCACTATGGGGTGGCAAGAGCCTTTGCCAATATCCAAAGCCCAGTGGTGACAGGTGCAAGCCATCCCTAGTGAAGCAATGTGGCTTGTCGAGCATGTCATCCCAGGCTGACAGACACTGGATCCCCTTTGAATGACACCAAAATTTTAGCCAATTGTTAAAATCGATCATTTTGTCTTTGTACTGTGGCATCATTCTAGGTGAGGGTAAGATGCTGCTCAAGGTCAGGGTCATACCAGCCTGGGCTACATGATCAGAGAGCTCCTCTATGTCTCTTTTCATGTAGTCCAGGGAAGTACATCTCAGGTCATTCACACCAGCATGTACAATGACTGAGTCAAATTTGTATTTGCTTTGGAGTGACCTGAGTGCTTGCGTTATGTGGCGGATCCTAGCACCCGACAGGCAGCTCACCGTAACCTTCTCTTTATTCAGCCTGGTGAGCGGGACATCAGTGTGTCTGACAATGGAGTAACCTATTACAAGCGTATCAGGTGTGTTATTCAGCCTTAAGCGCTGTGGCTGCTTGGCACACTGACTTTGTGGGCTATGTGTTGTGTGTGTTTTGTTTTGAGGTAGCGTTTGCTTGGATGTCTGCTTTGGTGGTCTCTGTTGCTTAGGTAGATTTTTATTTAGAGCCTCCGAGTATGTTTTTGTGTATTAATGTGTTTGGTTCACTGATGTGGTGGGACTATGTGGTACTGGAATTGTGTTGTGTGAGGTTACCTTCTCCTCCTGACTGGTTACACCAGTTTTGAGATGAGAGAGCTCAACCTCCAGTTTGGCTAAATAGTTGCATCTCTCACATATATTTGAACCTGTTTGGAGGAGGAGAGGGTTGTCCGTGTACATGAGACAGTTGTAACATTGCCTTAAAATTCCCAGATTCACCAGCTGGACTGGAGAGGAAACCATTGACTGACCTTTGGATATGCTAGAGTAATATAGGGAAACTGAATTTAAGACGGACCAATAGAAGACAGGGTAATCGTAGAGAGTATAAGAGAAAGTAGTGCTTATGGTTTAATAGTGCTAACTTGTAGGATTACTTAATTGGACCAGTGAAGGGCCTTAGAATGAGAATATGGTGTTTAAATTGAGAGATAGAGCAGTTCTAAGGGAAAAAGTGAAGAGCAGACTTTGTGGAGCCAGGAATAGTTTAAACCCAATTAGGAGGCGCTGCCCGCTGTTGCTTATGCTAAAAACGCAAAACTGCGCAAAAGAGGGTTTTAAGAGAGGAAGATGAAGGAGTTTGGAATTGACCCAAAATGGCCAATAAAACTACAGTTTCAGGTTAGTAACCACTCCCGCAGGGGCAGGCAGGCTGCTCAATGTTTTTCACTGCCACTGATCAACAGAGAGACTTCCCTTTAGCCCAAGCAAAAAATGGCCTCCAAGAAACTTACAAACAGTTCAAGAACAGCAAGCATGTAACTGAACTTTTTTAAATCTCAGAAAAGTAGGGAAAAAAACAAGATTTTTTTTGTTTTTTTGTTTTTTTTTCAGAGATAGCAGAGGTTCACAAGTATCAACAAGTTATAACAGTGCAGTATATGATCCCACATTTTAAAAATAAGTGCAAACAGAAAATTCAGTAAACATCTCTAGGTTGTGCTCTAAATACAGTTACTAATGCAGAAATGAAGTTTAATAAGCCAGAAAATGCTCAAAATAGGCGGCTATGCAGAAAAACTTAGCAAATAAACAGAGGACAAATACTTAAAATCTCAAAAGTGGCTCCTTTCTTCTCTCAGCATTTTCTCCTCTTGATGGGTTTATTATTATGTATATTATATTATGCATATTATGTATATATATGTGTATATATATATATATATATATATATATATATATATATATATATATGGATCTACTTTAGAACACCGACACGCCAGTTCGCCGACACACAAACCACCGACACCAAACAACCGACAACACACAATACTGACAACACAAAACACCGAACACCATTACACCGACACACTACACGTAAACAACACATTACACTACATTACATATCCACTAGCCCTAACCCAAACCCTAACCCTAAGGTCCGACACTACCGCACACTTACCCTACCTGCACCCTAACCCTAACTCACTTAACCCACCCCTAACCCTAAGATCCGACACTACTGCACACTTACCCTACCTGCACCCTAACCCTAACTCACTTAACCTAACCCTAAGGTCTGACACTACCGCACACTTACCCTACCTGCACCCTAACCCTAACTCACTTAACCCACCCCTAACCCTAAGGTCCGACAGTACCAGACACTTACCCTACCTGCACCCTATTCCTAACTTACTTAACCCACCCTAAAACATAAACCTGTCACTAACACACACTTACATTACCCAAACCCTAACTCCGACACTACCGCACACTCACCTTTCACACACCCTAACCCTAAATCCCTCACTATTGCACACTTACCTGTCCGCTCCCTAATCCTAAATCCCTCACTATCGCATACTTACCAAGTCGCGCTTACATGTTCCCCTTGTCGGTCTTCCAGCTGTCGGGATTTCTGCATTTCGGTCAACTGCGTTGTCGGTCCTTTCGCGTTCCTCTTCCACGTCGGCAAACTGGCTTCGGTAATTTGAATAGGACCCATATATATATATATATATATATATATATATATATATATATATATATATATATATATATATATATATATATATATATATATAGATATTGATATATATATATATATATATATATATATATATATATATATATGCATTTCCATACATATATACATGTGTAAATGTATATACACAAAACTTGATTCTACTACAGACCCCGGATTCTCAAAAGCTTGCACGGAGTGCAAGATGAGTGCAGGAGCCCATGCAGGCAATATGACTGCTGTGCGATCCAGGAACAGAAGGCAAGGGCATGCATGAGAGCTCCAGCACTAATCCTGCATGGACTAAGCCCTGGTATGCAAATTTCCTCATCTGCAGGGGAAATCCATGAAAATGAGGTAAATTTGCAATCCAGGAAGCTCACAGTAGTCCGTGCAAGACTAGTGCAATTTGCAGAAATGTACTCGGTTAGTAACCGAGTACATTTCTGCAAAATCAAAAATGGAGCTATGACAGCTCCACATAAAGGCTGCATATCACTGAGCAAGCATGACAATGGCCAAGTAGAAGGCCATTGGTATTGCAAACAATAAAAAAAGAGAAAAAACAACCCAAAACACAAAAGGAGGGGGTGTATCCATATTCATCAAGGATACCTACACCTCCAGGTTAGTGGCGCAGCATACCTCCGAGATCATCCATGTGCAACTAACATCAGGCAAATCTGCAGTGCAAATTGTGGCCTGCTACAGATCACCCTCCATGACCACCACTCAGCCTTTCTGGAGGCACTGGAAAACAGGAAGGTCCTGCCGAACACCCTGATATTGGGCGATTTTGGTTACTCTACCGTTAACTGGGAAAATTGCTCAAGTACAAACGCCCTGGATCAGCTGGTAAACTCCCCTACCAGAGGTGAAAACATATTGGACATGGTAATCACCAACATGGGCGACAAGTGTTCCACACCGGAGGTCAACCCATCACTGCTTAGATCAGCCCATAAACTTATCACTCTGGATGTCCACACCACACCACCATCTCCAACCAAAGAAACCACATGAAAAACTTTTCTATTGCAAACTTCACCTTACTTAAGACAGAGGTGGTAAGTTTCACAGCCCCATGCTAAAGGATAACAGTGTCCAAGATGCAGGAACCTTTACAAATGCACTCTGTGAGCACCTACAAGGATGCATGGATCATGACATCCCTAGCAAAACCAAGACTCACTCCCCTAAGAGAAGGAAACCAGTCTGGTGGACCCTTGCCATAAACAGGCTATACAATAGAAGGAGGAAACTAGTTCAGAAAAAAAGCTAATTCCAAGAAGGAAAGACATCCCTGATTAGTATCAGTAAGAAACTAAGGTCCCTCATAAAATCTTCTAAGGCTAACTTCGAAAGAAAAATAGCCAAGGATTCAAAAGATAACCACAAAGCCTTTTTCAGCTATGTCAAGAATCTAAGTGAAAACTTGCAGATATGCTCTGAGCTTGTGCAAAAAAGCACAAAATATACTGAACCCACTTATATTTCCAACATCCTGGCAGATAGATTCAGTGCAAACTTCGCCCCCCTCTTACCCCCAAAAGGGCCCACAACAATACCAGAAAAGTGTAGCGTCCAGGAAATCACAGACACATAGGTGAAAACAGCCCTTTCAAAAGCCAAAAGCACAGCGTCAATGGGGCCAGATGGTGTCCCAGGCTGAGTCTTGCACAAACTACAGAACAAACTAACCCCCCACCTAAACATACTGTTTAACACACTGTTCAACCTCAGTCTCTCCACAGGCTACTTGCACATAGAATGGCACACAGCAATGGTTATTCTGCTCCACAAAGGAGGGGCCACAACTGACCCTGGTAACTATCGCCCCATAAGTCTGACTAGCCTGGTCTGCAAGGCTATGGAGCGCATCATCATGGAACTCATTAACAAAGACATTGGGAACCTCCAAACACTTGACCTGACCCAGTTCGGCTTTGTTAAGGGCAGATCATGCCTACTAAAACTGGTTGACTTTTTTGAGACAGTCACCAAGGCCATAGATGAGGGGAAGGTAGTTCACACAGCCTACCTTGATCTCGCCAAGGCTTTTGACACCATTCCCCACTCGGGAATTATAGAAAAACTCACCAGCCTGAACAGAAACCATTATGTCAAGGGATGGGTTGCCAACTGGCTTACAGACAGAACTCACATGGTAAGAATAGCGGGCTCCAGGTCCGACTCTAAACCAGTCACAAGCGGTGTCCCACAAGGCTCGGTCGTGTGACCTCTATTGTTCAGCATATACTTCTCAGAAGTACAGGCAAACACAGGAGGACTATGGCTAACCAAGTTTGCCGATGACTGCAAACTGGGAGCCATAATTGACTCTCTGGCTGACATGGATATTCTCCAAAAGGGCCTTACTGAGACAGACATCTGGTGTCAAAGTCATGGCCACAAGCTAAATGCCAAAAAATGCATAGTCATCCCATTTGGGAAAAACAAAACATCCATGAATTACCACATAGGTGTCAGCCCCCTTAATACAGAAGAGGTAATAAGAGATCTGGGGACCTAGGTAGATAGTAATCTGTCCTTTGACAATCAAATTGCCAAAGTAGTTAGGAAATCCTTCTATGTAGCCCATCTAATTACTAAAGGGTTTGCATTTAGAAATAAAGAGGTTATAGTGCCCCTCTACTTGTCACTCATCAGACCCATCATAGAGTACAATGCCCCATTTGGGATGTACCTCACAAGACACTTCCAACAGCTGGAAAGACCACAAAAGTACCTCACCAAGAGGATTACTGGCCTCAAACATATGTCCTATGCAGCTCGACTGGAAAAACTCCAGCTGCATTCAGTGACATATCGCTTAATCAGGGGTGATCTCTGTCAGACTTACAAAGCCATGTCTAACTCAGAATTGATGGATATGCTCCACCTAAAGAAATCCAAGTCACTGCGAGCCACTCGCTCTAGTAAGCTAAACCTCACCACAACAATAAATAGAACATGCTGGAGGGATAGATTCCTGTCACAGAGACTCCGCATGCTTTGAAAACAAAATTCCTAACTACATTAGGCAGAGCCCCTCACTAGCACTCTTCAAAAGAAACCTTGACGAGTGGATGGGTAACAGAAAATACACACCTGGGATAACTTCATTGGCTCTTCTTGACAGAGGCTCAGTTAATTAAACAAATGGGCGGCGAAAGATGACACAGTCTGGCTAGGCTTATAAATGCTTTCAGGCAGATAGCCTAGTACCTACCTATGAACCTATGAACCTATAATTTTTTTTTCACCGATCTCGGCTGTTTAAGCATAGGGCAGTGGCACGCAAACGGGATCGGGGGAAAATAAGAAAATAAGCTTAAAATGGTCATTCTAACTAAAATCAGTATTCTGCCATGCAAGTCAATGGCAGGCAGAAGGCAACCTGGACAGTGAGTAGTGGTTTCTAAGGGGGGAGGCTCAGTGTGAGACATCTAACTATGCATTAGCAGGCAATCCTATGCAAATGAGGGAAAGGATAGTGAATCCCAGTTTTCCCCAGTATGTGAGACAGGTCCCATCAGTGTAAGAGTATGAATAGCTGGGTGCAAGACTAGGATATAGGTGACATCATGGTGGTGTGAGTCCAGTGGCTTGGGATTGGTCCTAGATTAGCACAGCTAAGCTAGGAGTGTGTCTAAACCTGCCTAGCACTCTTTACAAAATGTAAGCGGGTGTGCGTGCCATGCACCGGGTTTTACAGGAAGAAAAAAGAAGTTAAACCAGGAAATAGCAGCTCTGTGCACATTTGAGCACTCCATTTGCACAGTGCACACACAAGCTTAAACAGGAAGGCAATGGGAGGGGAAATTAGGAAGGTAACCAAGGAGAACTAGCTTAGCTGACAGGTGAAATGTATCAGAATCAGCCAATCAGACAGGCAACAGACCAGCCCAGCACATCACACCACTATAAACAATGCAAATACCTTTCCCCCTTGTTTTCCCCAATAACTCTGCACCACCAGTGTGTACAAACTGGGAAACTTTACAAAACGAAAGCAAGAGAAAAAATGTTAGGGGCTGCTTTTGCTATTATAAACCAGCATGTGCAAGAGGCTGAGGGTGGTGAGGATGTGAATGCTGCTGAGCAACCCACAGTGAGGAGACGGAGAAGAGTGTACAGACCCAGGGTAACCTACCAAGTGCTACATGAGCTGGAGATAGTAGAGCACTATAGGGTGGACAGGGACCTCCTACAGCAGATTGTTGAGCTGTGCCAGCCAAGCTTCACACACAGAACTAACAAAATGGAACCCATCCCAGTGGATACCAAGGCATACGTATGTCTACCAATACTAGTTACAGGTACCTTCCAAAGGCCATCTGGGGATATGATGGGGATATCACAGGCATCAGCATCCAGGGCACTCCACCAGTTCCTGGATGCCATGTCAGCACATGTCAGTGAGCACATATATTTCCCCATCACCTGTGAGGCGTTGGCCAGCAATATGCATCTCTTCCATCAAATAGCAGAATACCCTGAGGTAGTGGGTGCAATAGACTGCATGCACATACGCATCAAAGCTCCATCCAGTGAGTGGGGTAGGGTCTACCTCAACCACAAGGGCTTCCTCTCCATCAACTGGCAGGTCATGTGCAATGCCCAGAGCATACTAATGAATGTGTGTGCTGGCTGCCCTGGAAGCTACCATGATTCCCACATCTGGCATCTTACACAGCTGTACCAGACATTTTCCAGTGGAGACATCCCACATGGTCACCTAGTGGGGGATGCTGGATATGCACTGGGGCCATGGCCGATGACACCCATCAGAAATGTACACACACCTGATCAAGAACTCTATAATGAGGCACACGCACAGACATGAATTATAATAGAGCGTGTGTTTTTGATGCTCAAGTCATGGTTCCAGTGTCTGGACACATCTGGTGGAGCCTTGCAGTACTCACCAACTACATGTACCCAAATTGTCCTTGTATGTGCCATGCTACACAATATGATCCTGTGGAAACAGCTGCAGCAGCAACAGCATGGGGCAGGGCCACACAGCCCCCCACCATTGCCAAGGCCTGCACAGGCACAGAGTGACTCAGAAGAGGAACAACCTGAGCCTGCCCCAGTAGGCAGAAGGAGGCATGCCCAGTATGCCCTGGCCTTGGCAGAAAGGTAATGCATAGCACATGCACTGACACAGTAGGGACCCAGGGAATGTCACCTCTCTCTGACTCGCACATACAGTAAAAGGGATGCCAAACATGACACTACCTGTGCTCAACCACGTATAGGGAGTGTACTCTGTGCATCCAACATAGGCAGCTCTGCAGCACCACCCCCCTCAATACTGGGACACCCACAAGGTAAGTGACTCACACATGCCAGTTGGGAGGTCACATACCTAACAACAGTTACAGCCAGCAGGATAGGTGTAGACAAACACAAACAAATGCTGTACTATGGCCTCTGAATGAGCCTTATGTGTAACCCCCCCCCAGGCCTACACAGACAGACTACAGCAGGCCAGGCAGTTGGATGTAACACATGAAGGCTAGGAAGTCAGAAACTAATATGTAGGCAGTGAAAGCTAGGATCTGTAGTACACTGATATGCCTCTAGCCAGCATGATAGGTAAGACTACAGACTGAAATGGAGTACCCGACATACCAGTACAGTCCTAGCAAATGTGTAAAAGTGTCAGGTGTACCCCCCCATCCTATGTACACTTCTAGTAACAGTCAGGTGTGCCCCCCCCCAATCCTGTGTAGAAATGTAGAAACAGTCAGGTCCCCCCCCCGCTATGCAGAAATGTAGCAACAGTGCATACTAAATGACCAATGGATACCCTGCAGACACAGCATGCTTCCTGTTGGTATACAACACAAAGGTCAGCACTGCAGTACAAACAACCTGGACTTGATCCACACATGCAATACAGATGGCCATACTGGGCATGCTCACACAGTTAAACACATGAAGGCCATGTCTGCAAACACCAGTGGACCAGACATATCTGGCAGTCGCAGTTCTTAGTGCAGACACATGTCAGTATAGACCACTCCTGCCTTGCACACACAGTAGGTAGGAATACAGACATATATGTAAGGACAACACACTATAATAAGCCAAAGGTAGATGGACATAGATGTGTGGAAGAGGGTCACCATGACAAGGACCCATCTGGGACTGTCCCACATAGCACACAGCCAAAGGGCCACAAACACATGAAGTGCAGATGTCTCTCATTGCAGATACTAGCCATCAGCATCTGTCAGCATGACAGACTATGTGGTGCTCGTGCCAGCTGTGCAACATGACTGTTCAAGGATGTAGTCATCTAGCAGCTGTATACACATACCTGTGACATATGACCCCCATGTGTGCCCACATGCAGCATGTCAACCCTTACCTGAATGGGTTATGGCCCATGCACACACCACCCTCCCCATAGTAGTATTATAACAAGCCTGCTGAGGTCATCCAATGTGAAATACACCTTTGTGGGAACTGTAGCTCAGGAATCTCCATGGTGTGTTCCGTAACTGCGTACTGCTGTAGTGATAAACTAGTTAGGTAGTAGTTCTAACCCCAGACTTGGCAACTGTGTGAGTGTGTGTTTGTCTGTCTCTGACTGTGTAGAGAACAATGCTTTTTAGGATACTCATGCTCCGTACAATTCATATACTTAACTTTGGCAAGGCTGCTTATGTCACTCACCTAGAACAACACCTCTGAGAAAGTCATAGCCCAGTAACATCTGTAGCATGCCCTGTAACTGCATACTGTTGTATTGTGATAAAATAGTTAGGTAGGTGCTCTAACCCCAGATTTGGCAACTGTGTGTATCTGTGTGTCTGACTGAGTAAAGAACAATGCTTTTTAGGCTACTCACACTCTGTAAAATTCATATACTCAACTATGGCAAGCCTGCTGATGTCATTCACGTAGAAATACACCTCTGGGAAAATTACAGCCCAGTAATTTCCGTAGCATGTCCTGTAACTGCGTACTGCTGTACTGTGTTAAAGTAATTAGTTAGGTATTCGAACCCCAGACCTGGCAAGTGTGTGTTTGTGTGTGAATCTGTGTGTTTGTGTCTGACTGAGTAGAGAGCCATGCTTTTTAGGCTACTCACACTCCATACAATTCATATACTCAACTTTGGCAAGGCTGCTGATGTCACTCATCTAGACATACACCTCTGAGAAATGTGTAGCCCAGTAATCTCTATAGTGTGTCCTGTAAGAGCGTACTGCTGTAGTGTGATTTAGAACTGTGATAGGGTTCCATCTCCACCCATGCAGTTCTTGATGTTTTGTGTGTGTTTCAATGTCTGTGTATGGAGCAATGCATTATAGGCTACCAACTCGAATTACATTTCAAATGCCTTACTGTGGCAATCCTGCTGATGTCATTCATTGTGAAATACAACTTTGTGGAGCCAGAACATCTGTATTTTCTGTGGTGTGATCTATAACTGCTCTATGTTGGAGTATAATATCAGTCTTGGTCAGGGGTTCTATACCCACACATGTCAGTTATGGATGTTTTGTGTGTGTCTCACTGTCTGTGTAGGGAGGAATGCATTTTAGGCTAGTCACTTGCAGTACAGTTGAAATGCCCTACTTTGGTAATCCTGCTGATGTCATTCATTGTGAAATACACCTTTGGGGAAGTATTTCTGTCATAATCCCTGTGGTACATCCTGTAAGAGCTCCATGCAGTAGTGTGATGTCGACCTTGATCAGGGGTGCTATACCCACACATGTCAGCTGTCGATGTTTTGTGTGTATCTCACTGTCTGTGTAGGGAGCAATGCATTTTAGGCTAGTCACTTGCAGTACTGTTGAAATGCCCTACTTTGGTAACCCTGCTGATGTCATACATTGTGAAATACACTTTTGGGGAAAAAGTACTCCTGTAATATCCATGGCAAGTGCTATAACTGCATGGTGCTGTAATGTAGTAAACTGCTTAGATAGGGGTTCTATTCCCAGACATGACAGGTGTATGTATAACTCGTATCCTGTGTAGAGGTGGCTGTGAGTGTGTGGGCAATGGGGAGGGGGTTTTGCCCAGTTCTTTTATGATGGCCCTGCTATATATCACCGTGTCAACCATACAGGGATAACAGATGTAAATTAGCTGAGAGGCTACGGTGCAAAGCCATACCCAGACATGTGACATCAAGGCCAGCCAATCACAGTTAGCAACCCCACTATTATCTAGAGCAGACACAAAACCTATGTGTCATGCACACACACATGCCTAGGCAACAGCCAATATGTGGGTAGTACACTGCATATCGGTCACTGATAGTAACTCTGCAGTGATAGCAGTGGGCTACAGAAGGCATGTCACCCTACCCATCTGTCCAGTATGCACATTCATGCAGACAGTACACCTCCACCATGTTCCCAAATGGACACCTGCACCACCCGTGGTGCCTTCACATGTGACTCCCAATGGACATACCATACCTGATAACATGCCCTGTATGGACAAATGACACTGACATCAGGGAATGCTGTTAGCATGCTATCAGTGTAGGTGCAGGGTAAACCTGCTGCCCATTACCAGTTCCTGCCACAGGTGGGCAAGACTGGCACATCCAATGATAATCTCTGTTCACAACATGGGTCAGATACCCCAGGTACAGTTCCACATGTGACTGAACATGCATGTGGGAGGTGTGCACATCCCAGACACCATCCATGTCATGGAGTAAGGAACATATACATGGAAAGTGATGCACAGCATTGGCCACACACAATAGTCATGCAGGTGACTGGATGGGGGATGCAATACCCACCTGTGTGGGCAAATGCAGAAACTACAGGCCTGAGACACAAGGTAGACTATTGTCATGTGGTCTGATGCCAAGGTATACCCATCCCCTACCTTTGTACAGCCTGCTGGCACAGTTGACCACCACACACCTGTGCAGACATGCACCCATGCATGTCAGAACTGGCACCTTGTGTGTTCATGTGGGTGTTGTATGGTGCGTCTGACCACATCCACACTTGCTACAAACCCCCAGGGCATACTGAAGCATGATGTCTGATGTCTGACACCTCATCATACTCTATGCCCATATGACCTCTGTATGACCCATGTGGTGCATGTGATACCTGCACATTGATGTGCTGTGGCAGTCCTACTAGTGATGAGTTGCACTCCTGGCCCTTCCAAGTGTGTCAATGTATTTGCATCCCTGTGTGAGTATGCCTGTGTTGATGCTGGCAGCTTTTCATGCAGGCAGGCACATGTACATCACCTAACGTATATCTACCGTATCCCTGTTGCAGATGTCACTCATCATCACATATATGCTCTGAGTGCTCTAAAATAGGTAACCCATGTGGCACATCCCATAACTACATTAAACTGTCATAACACTCCATTGTTGTCAGGGGTTTGATACCCAGTGTTGGTAGGTGTATGACACAACCATGCTTCTGTTTTACTCTCCCACCCCTCCCTGACATGTATTTGTCTCTTTCTGCCTCCTCCACTCCATCTCTGGTAGATTTGGAGACCCACACCTGCTTTACTTAGGCAGCAGCATGTATATTTTAAGTGATGCTCATGATCAGCTGATGGCCTCTGCATGAATTGCAGCCCTCCCCTAGCTGATTGCATGTGGAACAGCTGTGGTAACATTCTCATAACCAACTGCATGGAAATACACTGCAATAACTAGGAACAACATGGTGGTGTTGGCTCTTTTCAGTCACTATGAGCAGGAACTCAATCTGTTGTTTGGCAAACAGCATCTCAGATGGATTGGGGATTTACCTCTAACAACATACACTGTGGAAAGAGGGCAACAAACAGGAGGGGGATGTGCCTGACCTGACTACAGACTGTAAGTGCTGGTATACTGCATGCGGAGTAATGTTGGTTTAACAGTGTTTGTCTGGATATGCCTTGAGTACATGTCACAATACCTGCCAAGTCAATTCCATGCATATTAGGGATCCCTATCCACAGGGTCATCTGCAGACTGGGCAGTGTTGTGCCTTTGGTTTCATGTGTCAGCTATGTTGCAATTATCTGTGGAGTGCAGAAGGTAGTGTGAGAAATGCAGTCTGTAGATGGTGAAGACTGTGACAGTTACTGACGTCATATCCCTCATAGGACATATATTGCAACAAACCCTGTTACAATGTTAAATTTATGAGATAATCACAGCAACATGTCTATACTGGCCATGTGTATGTACTGTCAGACACACCTCTGTCAACCATTGTACATATGTTGTGCATGAAGTGGTGCATATGTGCTGTACACCATAAATAGTGTTATCATATCTGATAACAAGCCATTGATATCTCAGACTGCTACACATGTTATGTACAGTACAGGTTATATTTCATGACATCACCTGGACATTCTGTTGATGATTGTACAGTAATGAGGTCTGTGTAGTGATGGTGAATGTCGGCAGTGTGTGTATTGTTAATATGTACTTTAGCCTGTGTACAGACTGTAGTAGATGTCATTGTTCTAGCACCCCTACTATCTGATGTAACATGCTGCCCTACTGTATGGTACCATTTTGCCATACATGTTTGTAGGGCCATACACACACGTCCCATACTACAAACAGCCATCAGACCAAGTTGGGTAGTAGCCGAGTATATGTATGGACATTCTGTGGGTGGCACATATGAGGATGGTGTAGAACCGATAGTCCATATACTGTAATATTATGCTAGCTTAACATATGTGGTTGTGGCTGTGTTCACATTGGTTGTGGTTATGCACTGTCACAGAGGTGTATCTCACCCTGTGCTGTGACATGGTTGTTGAGCCTGCTATATATGCAGGTACATGTGCATTCCCCCATATAAGTTGTAGGCCAGTGTTGAGCCCGTCTGCCTGTAGCCTCCACAGTGCATTGCTACATGCCTAGCAGCTTAGTGTACTTAGCCAGTGAAATGTCATGTGCAATACTTGCCAGATGTACTGCTGCCGGGCCTCCCTTAAAAGTCATGTATGTCAGACAGAGCTGTGGGAAGCTGTACAGATGTATGTCAATATCTAGTGGGTAGTATGTGTCCATGGCACTTCTGTTTAGCAGTCATTATGTGTCAGGCCAGACAGGAGTGTGTGAATCCAAAACCGATGGTGGTAAATATATACCAGTCGTTATGTGTTATACCCATCTATATGGCTGTCTACATCCTTATTGTCAGGCCTAGTACACATGCTGTGCACTAAGGGATTATGTGTATACCTCTGGACTGTACAGAGTGTGTGTCTGGAATTCCACATATATTGGCCAATATCTCTGCATGCCCTTATGCACTCCAGACTCCAGTGTATGTAACAGTGGTATATGGGATTGTAGTATTGAGTCTTGGTGAGGAGCACCATAAATGACCTAGGCTGTTACAAAATGTGGGGGTATCAGGGGTGAGCTGCCACAAGGTATCTGGATGTACAGTACCGTATACATCAGCTATATTGACATTACTCACATTACTTGGACTACTACTGCAAGCCTACTGCCCCCTGCCATACAGACTGTTCGGTTTGTTGGTGTGCTTATGATGGTGTCAGGTATGCCTTGTTATGTACCAGTTACAACTCATTTTACAACAAAATGTCTTTACCTCCTACTGAGTTTGTACAGAGTGTGGATAGAGGCTGCTGACCAACACACCTGCAGTACATACTGTTGATTGTTTGGCATCCTGTGGCATAGTCTGTCTCCACTATTGTACAATTTGAAGGGCTTGGCCTGGACAGCAACAGTTGTGAACCTTTCCAGACTACTGTATTAGTGTAACTGTTTCACAGTTGCAGTACTCTGTTTATATGGTTATCAGTATCTGAACAGCTATATGACATGGCATATAGAACTGTTATAGTACACAATTAATGGATTCCCATTTCTGCAAGCCTATGTGTGGTGTCTTTCCTATGACCTTTCTATGGGTACATGTTGCAGGCAATGATTGACATTTGTATGAGTGGCCCATACAGTGTCCAGTTGTTCAGGTGTTAACTGTAGGCATAGTGGCTGTTCCATATTGTGTACACCTCCTACATATGTATCTTACTGTTCATATTTTTGCATGTGTATGTGTAGTCACATGTATATATATATATATATATATATATATATATATATATATATATATATATAGATATATGTGTGTGTGTGTGTGTGTGTGTGTGTGTGTGTGTATAGCTGTATCTGCATATCTGTGTCTGTGTATCGGTATCCTGGGGATGTTGATGGCTTCCACACATTACATGTCCTATGCGAGGCTGACTGTAGTTGGTAGTGTATTGCAGGGCGCATGTGTTTGGGTGTGGGGGGATTCCTATTTGTACAACATGTATAGTGTGTGGAGCCTCTCAACCCCATCAATGGTGCATGTAGACATGTGCATTTATTAATCTGCTATTGCTATCTACAGATGAATGGAGATATATACCTATATATATATATATATATATATATATATATCTGCTAACATATATATAACTATGTCCGTACATACCTACATAGATATGTAACGTGCTGTGTATATGTAGAAATTTAGAGGTAGACACATATATGTGTTGAATTAACCATATGCATGTATATATATATATATATATATATATATATATATATATATATGCATATATATATATATATATATATATATATATATATATATATATATATATGTATATAGAGTTAGAAGAACAAAATGTATATATATATATATATATATATATATATATATATATATATATATATATATGTATATGCATACATATATAGATATGTTGCATCTGTTCAGATTTTAATATGGTTACACCCACAGACATCTAGGTGTTGGTATACATTCTCTGTACTGTTGCATGACAGGACTGGATATGTTTCTGACAACATTGGCTTTCTGTGTATCTGTCATGGCTTAGTGGTACATGACCCTGTCTAGGGTGTGCATGGTCCAAGGTTCCAGCCTGGCAGAGGTTGTTTATTTTGTTACTAGCCAGTACAAGGGCCAATGGATACAGAGTGATTAAGGCACTTTAAAGCAATTGTAAGCAGGTTTGTGTGGGTTTGTGCGGAGCTAAACATTGCCTACACAGGTTAAGCAAATAAGAAGCTAAGTGTTTGAAAAAGTAACTGGAGGTTAGCACTGCTTACCTCAGTGCAAACCAGCACAAACCCGCTTACAACTACTTTAAAGCACCTTAATCACTCTGCATCCATCGGCTCTTGTACTGCATAGCAACAAAATAAACAACCTCTGCTAGGCTCGAATCCAGGACCATGCACACAATAACCAATGCGATTTACCTCTAAGCCACCTCAGATATGCATAACCCTGGTGTCTAGACATACATATCAGCCAGCCCAGTCATTCAACAGTACAGAGAATGTATTCCAATATGTAGATGTATGTGTGTGTGAAAATATATTAATGTCTAAATAGATACAACATATTGATATATATATATATATATATATATATATATATATATAGATATATATATAGATGGATCTACTACTATTCACCGAAAGCACATTTCACTGAAACACATTTGACCGCGGACTTTTCACTGAAAGCACATTTCACCGAAAACACAATTCACTGAAACACATTTCACCAAAAGTTGTAGATGGCCTTTTCCCCACTGTAGTGTGACCCTGGAGTTAATACATATAGTGAGGGGGTGGGGGCACCACCCTCCACATGGAGGGTGTGGGGGCGTAGCCCCCCACATATTTTAAATATTTTTAATTATATACATGGATACATGTAATTGCAATATATTACTGTTCTCTGACAATAATATATACATAAAATATGTGGGGAGCTATGCCTCCCACACCCCCCATCTGGGGGGGTGGTGCCCCCCACACCCCCTAACTATATATACTAACTCCAGGGTCACACTACAGTGGGATAAAGGCCATCTAGAACTTTCAGTGAAATGTGTTTCGGTGAATTGTGTTTGAGATGAAATGAGCTTTCTGTGAAAAGTGCACTCTAATTTGATTTTCGGTGAAATGTGCTTTCAGTGTATAGTAGTAGAGCCATATACATATATATATATATATATATATATATAGAGAGAGAGAGAGAGAGAGAGAGAGAGAGCAATATATACATATAGAAATATATATGAAGATGCACACATGCAAATTCCTACATCTATAGATATATATATGCCTACATCCAAATGTGTACATATATACAGCAATATATATATATATATGGATGCTGTATTCTTATCTGTGGATAGTGCAGTTTCTACCTGTGTGGCCATGATTACTGGACATTGGAACTTATTTTGTATTGACATGAGCCCTTTTGGGGGTGAGAGAGGGTTGAATGTGGCACTAAATCAATCTGCCAGGATATTGGCAAATTCTGCGGGAGCAGTCTATGTAATGTCATTCTGTTGTAGCCCAAAGCACTTCTGAGCATTGCCAGTTAGATTCTGGACATAACTATAGAATGCTGTGTGGTTGTCTGTGGAATCTTTGGCAATTTATAGTTACATAACCAGCTTTAGAGGATTCCATGAGGAATCTCATCTTCCTACTGGGCCTGGTAAGGGAGTTGTTAGCATCCTTGGAATATCCGTCTCCCTTAAACAGTGTCTACCTTCTGTTGTATACTCTGTTCATGGCAGGAGCCCTCCAGACTGGCCTCCTTATTTGGGAGGAGAGCATCATGGCTCTATGTGGGATGTCAGAAATCATGTACAAGTGGATGTGCTCATACAGTGCCTTAGTGCAGGATTCATCAGTTGAATTGCCAGCTCGTGTCTCCATGGGTGTCACAAACACTGTCACCTCTGCCTTGAGTAGCATGACATTGGCTGTGGAGAGTTCTTTTACGGACAACTGTATACAGATTCCTTTCACATGTTCGGTTTGATTAGCCTATGGTGGGATTACTTTGGTAAAACCTCAATCTCATGTATTGCTGTGATGGCTTAGTGGTTAGCTACTGTGACTGTAGTGTACAGGATCCTGGGTTCATGACCTACAAATACAGGTTAATTTTGTTCTTGCAAGAACAGCGGTTAATGCCTATAGAATACTTAGGCCAATTTAGGTTAGTCACACTCAATACAATTCAAATGCTCTACTTTGACAATCCTGCTTATTTCAATCACTGTGAAGTACACCTTTGGGGAAAGAGTACTCCAGCAATCTCTGTGGTATGTGCTATAACAGCATAATGCTGTAGTAGGATATAGAACTCTGGTAGGGGTTCTATTCTCCCACACATGGGAGTTGTGGATGCTTTTGTGTCTGTTCCTATGCCTGTGTAGGGACCAATGCATGTTTAGCTAGTCACACTCACTACAACTCATTCGCCCCATTTTGGCACTCCTGCTGATGTCACTCACTGTGAAATAAACTTGCGTGGAAAGATTACTCCAGTAATCTCCATGGCATGTTCTATAATTGCATAGTGCTATAGTGTAACAACTAGTTAGGTAGGTGGTCTAATCCCAGATATGACAGGTGTGTGTGTGTCTTAATGTGTCAATGATGAGACGTGTTCTATGTGGAGGTGGTTGTGAGTGTGTAACAACTGGACTTGATGCTGAGTGGGTTTTGCAAATCTCTTATATGGTGCCCCTAGTATATATCACAATATCCACCATGCAGGGATGACAGATGTGATATCAGTACATAGTCAGTCATGGGTTCAATACCCTGGACTGGTAGGTGTGTGACACAAACATGCTTACCTTTTACTCTCCTAACCCAACCTATATTATCTTTGTCTCTGTCTGCCTCTCTCACACCCTCTCTGGTGGATGTGGAGACTTACACCTGCTTGGCATAGGCAGTGGCATGTGTATTGTCAGTAATGCTCATAATCAGCTGATGGCCTCTGCATGAATTACAGCACTCCTCTACCTGATTGCATGTGGAACAGCTGTGGTAACATTCCCATAGCCAATTGCATGGGAATACACCCCAATTACCAGGAACATCATGTTGGTCTTGGGCCATCTCATTCACAGTGAGCAGGAACTATATCTGCTGTTTGGCAAACAGCATCACAGATGGATTGGAGACATACTTCTGACAACATACACTGTGGAAACAGGCCAACACACAGGAGGGGGATGTGCCTGTCTTGACTACAGACTGTAAGTGCTGCTATACTGCAGTTGGGTTAATATTGGTTTAACAGGGTGTGTGTGGATATGGCTGTCCTACATATTTAAATACTTGTCATGTCAGTGCTAAGTTTATAGGGAATCCCCATCTGTAGGGTCATTAGCAGACTGTGCAGTGTATGGTGCCTTGTGTTCCTTGTGTTACCAACAGAGCACCTATCTCTAAACTGCAGAAGGTAGTGTGAGGATTGCAGTCAGTAGATGGTGACAGCTGGGAGAGTTACTGATGTCATACCCCTCATAGGACATATGGTGCAACAAACCCTGTTACGACAGTAAATGTACGAGAGTATTACAGCGACATGTCAACATTGGCCCTGTGTTTGTGCCTTCAGCCACAACTCTGTCAACCTTTGTACATATGTCATGCAGTAGGGGGTGCATATGTTCTGTACACCATAGTCACTGACAGCATATCTGATAACAAGCCAGTGAGGTATCAGACTGCTACATGTTATGTATAGTAGGGGGTATATTTGAGGAGATAGCCTGGGCATTCTGTGGTTGTGTGTACACTACTGAGGTATGTGTAAGTCTGGTAATTGTCGACAGTGTGTGTATAGTGAATATGTACCTTGGCCTGTGTAGAGACTGTGGTAGCTGTCATTGTTCCCGGTCCTGTTCTATCTGATGTTACATGCTGCTCCATTGTATGTTACCCTATCAACTTACATGTTTGTAGGGGCGAACACACACATGTCCCATACCACAGACAGGCATCGGACCACACTGTCTAGCGGCCCAGTATATGTAGAGGTATTGTGTGAGTGGCTCATATGAAGATGGCATAGGTCAGATAGTCCATATACTGTAATAGTACTCTAGATTACCATATGTGGCTATGGCTGTGTTCACATTGGTTGTGTTTATGCACTTTCAGACAAGTGTCTGTTACTCTGTGATGTGATATGCCTGTAGAGCCTGCTATCTATGCAGGTACATGTGTATTCCCACATGGGAAATGTAGACCAGTGTTGAGTCAGTTTGCCTGTAGCTTCCACTGTGCTTTGTTACATGCCTAGCAGATTACTGTACTTATCCAGTGAGATGTCATGTCCAGATACTTGCCAGATGTACTTCTGCCGGGCCACCATGACAGTCATGTATGTCAGACAAAGCAGTGGGATGCTGTTCAGATGTATGTCACTAACTAGTGGGTAGTATGTAGCCATGGCACCTCTGTACCAGGGGTTATTATGTGTCAGGACAGACAGGGATGTATGAATGCATAAACTATGGGGGCAAATGTATACCAGTACTTACATGTTATACCCATCTACGTGGCTGTTAACATCCACATTGACAGGCCTGGTCCACATGTCTTGCATTACGGGGTTCTGTGTATACCCCTGGACTGACCAGCATTTGTCAGACTGTCCACATATATTGGGAATACCGCAGCTGTAGTCCGCAGGGGTGTTACTGTGCTAGCATTGGTACTGTACTATGATGACATTAGTATGTCTGTCAGTAGCCAATGGCGCACATATTAACAGCAGATGTGGCCTCCCACACACACCATGTCTGTGAAGATGATCCATATTACAGTAGCAATAGTCTACAAATATACCTGCAATACATACATGACATCCCCTTGCACTGAGAGGTTGGGACTATTGGGGCTGAGGTAGGGCTCCACTCCATGTGCAGGACATATGGCAAACATATATGTATATATAATTATACATAAATCCATATAGATATGTACACATATACATATCTTGCTTACTGTATGACAACAGTTTTACACATATGTGCCTGTGTTCCAGCATCTGTCCTCCACCTACATACCTGGCTTTGCACATGTGACATGCTGCCAGGGGTTGTTATGTAGTGGGCTGTGTGTATGTCATGCTGTCATTCCTGCCATCCCTCCACTGCTGTTGTGTCCCCCACTCATACTGGGGGGTTGGAGCCATATATGTGTGGCCTTTCCCTACACAATACATGTGTGCCCTAATGCACTGCAGAGGGCAGTGTACGCAGCCATGGTATATGACCCAGTAGTAGTGAGTGTAGGGGGGGTGCACTATGACTAACCTAGGCTGTTACAACATGTGTGGGTATCTGGGGTAAGCTGCCTTAAGGTATTTAGATGTACATTACCATACAGTCCACCATGGGTAAACACAAGCCTATTGCCTCCTGCCATATGGAATGTTCTGTTTGTCAGTGTGATTGGGATGGTGTCAGTTATGCCTTGTTATGTGACAGATATATCCCATTGTGTCAACTGGGGTCTGTACCCCCTAGGGATTGTGTACAGAGTATAGATGGAGGCTGCTGACCTATACATCTGCATTACTTCCTGTTGATTGTCTGGTATGCTGTGGGCCAGTCTGTCATTACTATTGTACTACTAGAAGGCCTCAGCCTGGGCAGCAACATATGTCTACCTTTCCAGACTACTGTCTCAGTATAACTTTTTCACAGTTGCATTACACTGTTCATATGGATGTCAGTGTCTAAACAGTTATATGATATGGCATATACAACTGCCATAGTACACAAATATAGCTTTCACATTCATTTATGCGCACTTGTGTGTGGTGTTATACCTTTTGATATCTCTGTGGGTATGTGTTGCAGGCTATGAATGTCATTCTTATGGGTGGCTCACACAGTCTCCAGTTGGTAAGGTGGTGACTGTAGGAATACTGGCTGCTCAATATTGTGTGCATGTGCTACATATGTATCTTACTGTACATATCTCTGTGTGTGTATGTGTAGTTACATATATATATGTATATATATATATATATATATATATATATATATATATATATATATATATATATATATATATATATATATATATATATATATATATATATATATATATATATATATATATATATATATATATATATATATATATATATATATATATGCCTTTAACTGAATATATCTGTCTGTGTATATATACCCTATGGATGGCCATGTCATGTGTGGTCCTGGTTATGGGATCTGCAACACTTGTTACTGTATTATGCGGGGACGTGCTTGGCTGAGGGGAGTATACCTATTCATACCAGATGTATATTGTGTGGGGCCGCTCAACACCATTAACATTGCATGAGGACATATATGTTTTTGTTATATCCCTATTGTTATCACCAGATGTCTGTCCGTATACACCTATATATGTAAATGTGTATATCTGCAGACATATAAATGACCTGATGTATATATTTACACATGTAGATATAAACATATATATATCCATAGATGTAGGCATTTGCATGTATATATGTTCATATATATTTATATATAAATATATTCATATATATATATATATATATATATATATATATATATATATATACATATACATATACTTATATCTACATACATCAATATGTTGTACCTGTTTAGACAGTAATATATTTACTCACACACATACATCTATATGTTGGAATACATTCTTTGTACTGTTGAATGACTGGGCTGGATGATATGTTTGTGAAAACATCAGGGCTATGTATATTTGCCATGGTTTAGTGGTAAATCGCTTTATGTATGGTGTGCAGGGTCCTGGGTACGAGTCTTGCAGAGGTAGTTTATTTTGTTGCTGGCCAGAACACTCCCACTTACCCCCACACTAACCTCTTTAAAAGGAAAGAAAAAGGGTTGATAGGAAAGTGGTGAAAAAGGGGCACAAAGAGGGTAAGACACTAGGGGAAATAGCTAGCCATGTGCAGGAAGTGTGTAGGAAAGGCCCATATCTGCCCATTTCTGCTACAGCAACAGCTGTGCATATACACTGAATTTGGAGGTAAATTTGGACCCTCAAATCCCTGAGAGATGGGTGAGGACAACATAAATTCATTGTGATGCCAATTAGACCAGATTACGTGTCCAGTGGACATGTGTGCGAAATGGACAGCCATGTATCGGGCAAGACTGTTTTGTGGGAACAGATTGCCCTTCCATTTTCTTTTCAGGTGGGAGTGGGATGTTGGGGAGGGGTTGTAGGTACATTTGGGGATGTAGGTTGGGTAGGTTAACAGACATGACACACAAGATGCATACATGGGCAGTATATGACACATGTGGGTGGTAATCACCTTGATGGGGAGGGGTGTTGGGATATCAGAAGCCCACAAGCCCCCTATTGGTAACAGTGGGGCTGAGGTCCCCACCTGTGGGCAGTCACCATGGCGTCACCACAGTGCCATACTCTTGTGAAATATGACTGCAGACCATCCTCCTGCTGACACATGTACACCTACAACACAAATGGATAACATTATGGAGATAACAATCAGTGTTACTGACAGCTGAAATGCATCATAGCTGCATGGCTACACTACCTGACATGTATGCATTACACATTACCCCGACAACGTCTTACACTGCAATACATTGCAGCACTCTTTAACAGTCACCGTGTGCATCAGAACCACATTAGCCTGTCCCTGCATCGATGTCATGGAAGACAGGGATGTGGCACAGTTATCATCATATGCACAGAGTGTGTTGCTGGTTTGCCAGAGGCCGAGGGTGGTCCATACATGTGTTACCATGTGTGTGGGTGAGGGGTTTGGTTCACTGATTGGGGCATTGTGATGTGGTGTGTGTCGGTATGGGGTCGCCCTAGGTGTGGTTGCATAGTGTGTGGGTATGCATGCACACAGTCCTGCCATGTGGCTGCCCTATGCAGGTGTTGTTGGACAGCTGCAGACCATACCAGGCAGGGTCTACAGTTCAGTGCCTCTGGCCATGGACACACTGACTATGCCTGCCAGGGATTCCATAGGCACATGCAGGTAGACCTTGAGATGCTACTCTTCCCTGATGATGACAGGTGTCTGCTGGGAATCATGTCTTGCCTGGGACTGGCCAGGGCCATGTGCATGAGGCCTGCTGTGGTGTAGTGTGGACAGCACCCCCAGTGGTGTGCTGGGGCTGGTACTGCCACTACGGGAGCAGCTTGGTGTCCTGGCACATCCACGTTGACCACCAGCTCCTGGTGTTTCTGGCCTACGTCCACACAGCTGTTGCACCACTCCCACCACACGTTCAAGCACGGACATACCATTGTCAAGTAGGCCCAACATCTCACCTCACCATCTATCAATGACCTCAGTATGTTCACAGAGGGCAGCAGCAATGTCATGGAGGGTGCCACTTACAGATGAGAAAGCAGCCCTCTACACCCTCAGGCCCTGTCTGGTATACATGTCCATATGTGCCTGTTCCTCCATTATGGCCTGAAACATGCTCCTGGTGGTACCAGTTGTGGCACCTCTGCCAGGGGCATGATGACCAGTGGCTTTCCCATGAGCACCACAGTACATCTGCCAATGTGGTTGCCTGCCAGACATCTGGCTATGCCGACTGTGACCCGACACAGTTGGCATGGACACCAGACTTTCCTGGTCACTGGCATCAACCGCCAACTGTCCCTCTGCTATGGCCACGTGTAATGGGGTTTGCAGGGGCACTGTAACTGTGTGCAGGCTTAGGGTGGCTAGGAGGGTGATGACACACGATGGCACAGTTTTGGACTTTGACAACCCCACCTGTGCCTCAACAGTACCATCATCATCATCCGTGTCTGTATACACACCTACCTCAGTATGCATGCAGGAGGGACCCTGACCCACCTCGCCACCTGTGGGGGAAACAAACACACACTTTAAGACCTGTATAGAATTGCATAACAGTATGCACATTTACACACACACAATCACACACACACACACACACACACACACATACACACACACACACACACACACACACACACACACACACACACACACACACACACACAAAAACACACAGTCACACACACACATGTACACCCACTAACACTGACAGTCCACCTTAGTACCTCCCTTTTCCTGGGGTTACAGACAGTCCCACATTCAGTTACATATGTTCCCCCATCCTGCATGACACTTGCTAACATACACTCATTAATGCTACCCATTAACATATCATACCTCTCCACGTGTGATCACAACCCATTACACGTGACTGGACATGCTCCACTTCAGGAAATCCAAATCTCTTAGAGCTACATGCTCCTGGGACTTAAACTTCAGCACAGCAATAAACAGGACATGCTGGAGGGACAGATTCATATCCCAGAGGCTCATCTCACTGTGGAACAGAATCCTAATTCATGTTAGGCAGAGCCCCTCACTGACCCTCTTCAAGAAAAATCTTGACAAGTGGGTGGGAGATCGTAAGTTTACCCCTGGGATCTCTTCTGTGTCCCTGCTAGACAGAGGCACAGTAAGGGCTGTCCTCTGTGACCTACTATACAGAGGCACAGTTAACTAATCTAAAAGGGTGACAAAAGCCAAACACACTCTGGCTAGTCTTATGAATGCCCTAGGGCAGATAGCCTAGTATCTACCTATGAACCTATGACCTGTTACTCCATCACCTCCCTGACTTTCATGGAGTAGGTTGTACATGGCTTCACTGCTGTCATCCAGTATTACCCTGTGTATATCCAGTCATGGTGTACATGGCCCCTATATGGTTGGGGCTGCTACATTCACTACATATGTCACACACCGGAGCCTCATACTATAGTCTTGCTCAGTCCATGCCACATCTGCTGTACAATCAACCCATCATGCGGACAACAGTAATACCTGGATACACTCACTGATGTAGTCTGGTAATTACCCATTGCATTAGTAGTGCTGCATACATGGGTAGCCAGTTATCTATCTGCTGCTAGCAATATGATGTGTATACCTGGTATGTACTTTCCCTCCCAATGCATGTTCTGTGCTACAGACCTTGCTATGCTATCAGCTGTCCTGTGTTCACATATCAGACAGGCTGTCCAGGTGTCTCATGTGTCACTACATGTACAGCACAATCCCAAGGAGAAGTACTGCCATGTGATCAATCCCACGATTGCCTGTGCATACATAGACACCCGCACAGATACACATGTACACACACATCAGACATGCATCGACCACACACCACCAGATTGCACTTACACACACAACACTCAACACACACCCCCCCACACACACACACACACAAACACACCTGCATGTGGGGTTGCACACCTTTTGTACACAATGTCCTCCCATTACCTTTCTGTCAGCATGCAGTACATCTGGTGCTTTACAGCATGCAGTGAAACTATAGTGACCTCATGCTAGCGGCAGTATACATGTATGTGATGCATGGGCTGTGTTGGTAGGTGATGGCCCTTCCCCTTGTTAACACTGCACCCATGTATGAAGTGTTACTGTTCTGTACCCTGCCTTGTACTGTGCACCATACCACACAGGTGTACAAACCATTGCTGCTTATGTAGTACTGTATCTGTTATGTCAGCTCAAATGCTCACAGCCCCTTTGTGTTACAGCACCTCTTACCTGGGATGATATGTGAACAGATATCATTTGTGAATGTCTGATGTCTGCTTTACAGATCTCAACATCAGCAGTGCATGTATGACCAGTACAGGACTATTACAATGACACCTACCAGACCTTACCATGGCTGTGGGGGGAGGTGCCCTACACATGTCCCAGACCTCTGCATGGTTGCAAGGTCTACTCATGTGCACATTGCTCATCACATATATGTATATGTGTAGATATATCTTGTGGGTTTATATACCTACATCTATATGACTGTCTGTATATCTGTACACATACCTGTCTAATTATATATCACACAGATATTTATCTATATGTGGGGTACTGCGAGCCCTGGTACTGGCCCTGCAGTAGTTTCTGATCATGGTGTTTTACCAGGAGCCATATCATGATCTTTGACTCCTGGATGCCCCAGTGCTGTGCTCTGAATCGAGTGCCTTCACCCACACCAGCCATTATGCCTGCAATAGGAAGCTATAACTAGTAATGAGATGTATTCCTGCCTGTGGGGTTTAAATATGGCCATTTTCCCGCACTTTCCCATGATTGGCCAGTTTTGAAAAGGCTAAGCTATGGGCACACCTGCTTACATAAGGTAGGCACTGCTTAAAGAGGTATACCACTTAAATGGC
>NC_056743.1:1872571626-1872610582 GCF_019279795.1 Protopterus annectens | reverse complement strand
CATAAAATAAATATGTGAACTGGAGCACTGCAGTAAGCATAGATCTGAGGTGAGATTGTAATAAAGTGTAGAAGTCCCCAGGTTCCCATACAGTGTATGTACACATGAATCATGGATTCCAGACACATATATAACCTGTAATGAAGATTAAATCATTGCCAGATGGCAAATATAGTGATAATCAACTATTAAGCAATGCTAACCACAGCACAGCTCATGTTAAGTGTAAGCAATGTGTAGGGGAGCCAATTCAATCTGCCTAGTGGTATACCTCTTTAAGCAGTGCCTACCTTACATAAGCAGGTGTGCCCATAGCTTAGCCTTTTCAAAACTGGCCAATCATGGGAAAGTGCGGGAAAATGGCCATATTTAAACCCCACAGGCAGGAATACATCTCCTAACTAGTTGTAGCTTCCTATTGCAGGCATAATGGCTGGTGTGGGTGAAGGCACTCGATTCAGAGCACAGCACTGGGGCATCCAGGAGTCAAAGATCATGGCATGGCTCCTGGTAAAACACCATGATCAGAAACTACTGCAGGGCCAGTACCAGGGCTTGCAGTACAAAACAGAGGCCTGGGACAGTCTCGCCCGTGACCTCACCAGTGCCACAGGTATCCCCTGGACTGGTGAGCAGGTCAGGCACCACCATGCTGACCTGATCCGGTGGAGGTGGGGATGTACTGGAACAGTGGATCCAGGAGTCTCGGCAGATGGCCAATGCCCCAGTACTGAGTAAGTACACATTCTACTAAGTAGTAAATAATTGCCTAGCTTGTGTATACTATGGATAAGTATGGTTAAATATCAATGCATTTCTCTGACAGATGCAGATGAGTGGACTGCAAACCAGCAAGTCCATGATGTTAGGCTGCAAAGGCTGCATCGTGAGGCAGGTTAGTAATCAGTCTGCATGTACTGTCATAACAAAGAATATAAAAGACTTAGAAAGTGTTGTATCAGTAGAAATAAATGTGTTAATAGTCTGTGAATAAAGGTATAACCCCTGGAGTGCTTCTTTTTACTCTTCTCCCATATGTTTGTGTTAAATGAAAAACACTGTAATAAAAAGATCAATACACAGGAGGTTCAGGTTCAGGTTCTTTACTAGTGTACACCAGGAGGCAAAAAACGTACAAGTACAGAATTTTGTCTGAATGAAACAGGAAGAACACAACTTTTATAGTATTTCTCACTAGTATTAACCCACCAGGCTGACGTAGTCAGTCACAAGGGGTTTTACATCACTTTAGCTTACAATATTCTATTCATCTAAAATGCTGATACTACATTTTGCTTAAAAAGTTTTTCTGGTAAACAACGTGGCCTTGCTAGCCACCTGGTTAGTTATAATACCCTTTTACAAAAGTTGCCACTCAAGGTTCTGAGCTAATTCAAACATAACAGCAGATACAGTTCTCAATACATTTCTTTTGTTACAAGTTATCACTTCTTCCTTGCAGCTGGTGTGTTAATCTAGCAACATATACAAGGTCGATTGCTCAAGCAGGAAAGAGCAGAAGATTCTCATTATTTCACACATTTAATTTCCTGACCCAGCAGATAATCACTTGTGAGAAGCATAAACATCAATTCTTGCTGAGCTAGCAGCTGCTGGGGTCAGAGGCCAACTTGCAAAAAGGCACACTGCAGTTTCCAAAAGCTTCTTGCAGTTTCATATGAATTCATTTTTCTTGTCATAACATTAATAGAATAAAATGCATTATATCTTTCTTATTTCTTAATAAGCACTAAACATATACATTAATACATATTTTTCTAACATTTTCCCCTGTTAATACTTTTTATTCTATTCTCAGAAGTGAAAACAGTCTTATTTCTTCTCCTAACCTCTTCCACTTAGGATTTGCAGTTAAGAGAGTCATTCAGTTTAGACTTCAAGGAGAATTTCATTTGGAACCAATTCCTCAAGTTCAATGTCTTGATACAAGGTTTCAGAGACAGACATATCTATAAAATCTTTAATTAATCTTTTCCTGCAGGGGATTCCACAACAAACACATGCTCCTAATAGGAGCAAACACACACAAATGGCAATCAGAATATTCATTAGGATGGAACCCCACCTCCCAAACAGATTCTGGAAAAAATCCATCAGAGGGTTTGGGCCTGGTCTGGTCATGGCCAACACCTGCTGAATCACCTCCAGATGGTTATTAATTTCATGCTTATTATCTGGAATATATGCACAGCATTCTTCTTTGATAAGCGCGCATGTACCACCTCTCGCCACTAGGGTGAAGTCAAGAGCCATCCAATTTTGCAACACAACAGTTCTCATGGCATTCAGTTCATCAGTCACTAATTCAAGAGCAGAAAAAGTTGCATTACTCATTACTTCGAGAAGTTTCGACAGTTTTCTCAGCTCCCAAATCAATTTGACTGCACCATACGCTGGGAATATACCTGCCCAAGATATAACACTGTCACTCAAGTCCATATGAGTCAATTTGTCTTTGCCCTTCACGGAATTATGGTCTTTCCAACCTGCTTCAACTCGCCCTACTGGATTCACAGGTTTCTCGATTGGATCTTGGGTTTTCTTGGAAACATCTCTCACGTTCCGTATTTTACCCAGAGGTAATTCTGCAGTGTGTCGTATGGCCGGAACCAGGTAGCCCAAAAAACAACTGCCGGACCAATTCTCAGGTAGCCATTTGTATGCCTTTTTCCCACACACAAAATAACAGTTTTCAACTTTTGTGCTAATACGCACTAGCCCTGCATGAAACATTTTCTTATCTATGATTGACAATTGTTTAATCAAAACAGGATTTCTTTGTACTTCATTCAATGTCATTTTCATTGAGTTCAAATATGAATCATAGTTAGTATTGCAAACGGTACCCCCAGTTTTAGTCTTAATATAACATTTATAAGATGTTATGTTACACTTACTCCAACCCACCTAGCGAGTATCATTTTTAAAAAAACACACAATCCCCTTTTGTGTAACAGGTAAATACAATGCTATTTTATCCTGTGATCTCACAGTTCCTGTGTCAAAAAGTAAATTTTCCCAAGTCTCATTGATCCCTAAAGGAACAGCAGACATTAGTAGTCCTCCATATGCTGTTGGTATAGCTGTACAAACCCAGCAGTTTGAAATGTTCATAGTCTCAGCATATACATGTTTAATTTCTAGGTATGTGTTAAAGTTTGGACTCCAGTCTATGGATGTTTCATCACGTTTATCCAGTTTTACTTGTGTGGTTGAGAAATGAAAAAAACACAACATAAAGCAAATTGTCAAAAGTACAGTCATCAAGTGTACGCTCAATAATATGATTATGCAACATTTTTGAGGTTGGTCTGAATTTCTATCTTTGGCCATTTTGTTCTTGTTGTGTAACAGTTACAATGTTTTTATCAAGTTGAAAGTTCTTTACCGGTTTATAATGCGTTAAATGAATCCAAGAAGTCCTCTCGGCTATTCTGACCGCAGTAGGCGTGGCCAACAGCACCTGATACGGTCCTTCCCACTTCGGGCTTGCCCAATTCTTCCTCTTTGTGACCTTCACCCAGATCCAGGACCCCGGGGCTAGAATCGCTTCCAATGGTCTGGTCTGTTCTTTATCTGAAAAAGAGTTAAACCTGCAAAAGAGATTTATTTGTTAACAGTTTCCTCATATAACTAGCTAGCGAACTATCAGCCTCCTGGTCTGCAGGCATGAGAGCTTTCCACTGAGGTACAAAATATGCCCTCCCAAACACCATTTCAAAAGGAGTCAAACCCTTTGCATTTGGAACCGTTCGCATACTCAGCAGCGCCAGAGGCAGACAGTGCACCCAGTTCTTCTGTGTTTCGCTGACTAACTTTCTAAGTTTGTTCTTAAGGACTCCATTGTGCCTCTCCACCAGTCCCGCAGACTGAGGGTGATAAGCACAATGGTTCTTCAGGGAAATCCCAAAGAATCGTCCCAACTGTTGTATGGTTTGATTCACAAAATGTGTACCATTGTCACTATAAATTCTCTCCGGCATGCCAAATCTAGGAATAATCTGTTTTATAAGGGCTTTCACCACTGTTGTTGCATCCGGATTCTTGGTCGGAAAAGCTTCCACCCATCTAGAAAACATATCTACAATGACAAGGCAGTACTTTTTGTTATCACATTTGTTCAGTTCTATAAAATCCATACAAATAGTATGAAACGGATATGGCGGTGTAGGAAAACTTCCTTGTTTAGGTTTTAATGCCCCTTGTGCATGATGTTTGTTACAAATATGACATGCCACACAAAATTTTTTTGTGTAATTTGTGAATCCATATGTTTGGAATATTCGGTTTACTAACTGTACCATCCCCCCTGTTGAGACATGGCACTGCCCATGGCTCAACAAAGCTGCATATCTAAACAAATTATATGGCAAAATTGTTTTTTTCTCTTTGGAGTTGTACAGCCCATTTTCAAGGATTGCTCCTCGTCTTTCCCATTTTTGTTTTTCTGCTTTTGTGGTAAGCGTCTGCATCGTTTTTAACATTTCTAAATCTAAAATTTCAGAGGGTTGTAATTCCTCATCTAAAAGTAAAGTTTCTGAGTCTGAAGCTGCTTGTTTTGCAGCTGCATCAGCTCTTGCATTTCCTTTTGAAATTCTGTCCTGCTGTTTCGTATGAGCTATGCATTTGCAAAGAGCTACTTTAGTAGGTAATTGAATAGATTCTAACAATTCTAAAATAAAGTGCGCATGATTAATTGGTTTACCACTAGATGTTATCATCCCTCTATTTTTCCACTGCTGTGCAAAAACATGTACAATAGAAAAAGCATACTGACTGTCATTGTATATGTTTACACATTTGTCTTTTGCTAAAGTACAGGCTCATGTTAAGGCAATCAATTCTGCTGCTTGTGCAGACAAGTTATGTGGTAAGGATTGGGCTTCTAAGGTTTCAGTGTCTGTGACTATTGCATACCCCACTAGGTTTTTTTCCTGTAGGGCCCCTTCTGCATGAGCCGTCCATGTAATATGTCACCTCGGCCTTATCCAAGGGAATATCCGTGAGATCTTGTCTGGGTAATGTTTTCTGCTCAATTTCCTGCAGGCAACTGTGTGGTGTGCCATCTGCAGGAGTTGGGAGCAAAGCTGATGGATTTAATGTTGTGCATTGTTCAATTGTCATATGAGGTTGGCTCAACAGTATAGTCATACAGGAAAGGTGTCTAGCAGGAGAAAGATATGCTACTTTTTCTTGCAGTAAAATTATCGCAACTGCATGAGGCACTCTCAATGTGAGAGGGCCGAAGCCTGTACTGCCATTGCAGCTGCGACTACTGCTTGTACACAGTGGGGCAAGGATCATGCCACTGGGTCTAACTGTGATGAATAGTAAGCTATGGGGCGTTGTTTATCCCCATGTTGTTGTGTCAATACTGATGTCATATATCCCTGCTTACAGTCTACAGTTTGAAAGAAGCGTTTATGATAGTTTGGTAGTCCTAGGACTAATGAAGAAGCTATTAATTGCTTCAACTTGCAGAAAGCCATTTCTGCTTCAGGTGTCCATTGTAATAAATATTGTGCTGCCATTGTTTTTTTGTATATTAGGTTGGTCAGTGGAGCAGATTCCAAAGCACAGTTTGGTATCCAACTCCGGCAGAAGTTAGTTGTTCCCAGAAAGGACATCATTTCCTTCTTGGTCGCTGGTTTGGGTGCTTGTAAAATCGCTGTCTTTCTTTCCTCATCTAATATTCTACCTTCTTTGGATATTACATATCCTAGGTATGTAACCTTTTTTCTCCAAAGCTGTAGTTTGCTTTTGTTTACTTTGTGTCCCTGCATTGCTAAGAATTGTAACAGTGCTATGGTATCCTCCCTGCATTGCTGCTGGGTAGGGGCTGCTAGCAAGATGTTGTCTACATAAAGTAGAATTTGACTACCCCCGGTGGGGTGAATCCCGCCAAATTACTAGCCATTTCTTGTGCAAATATTGTTGGACTCTCACAATATCCCTGTGGTAGTCGAGTATAGGTATACCTCTTTCCCTGAAATGTAAATGCAAACCAATATTGGCTATCAGGATGTATAGGTATTAAAAAAAAAGCATTGCTGATATCTACTACAGAGAAATATTTCTGGTGAGGTTTCAAATCATTTAACAAAGTGTGTGGATCTGGCACCGTAGGTGCTCTAGGTATTACTGCATTATTTACAGCTTGTAAGTCCTGAACCATACGCCATTCCCCATTTGCCTTTTTAACAGGAAATAGGGGTGTATTACATGGTGAATCAGGAGATTCTACCAGTACTCCTTCCTTAAGTAATGCTGCTATTATAGGTTTATTCCCATTTCTGCATCCTTTCTTAAAGGATATTGTCTCTTCTGTGGTCTGAATGCTGACATTGGCGTAATAATAACTGGTCCTGCTGTTCGAATAAGCCCTACATCTGACTTGCCTGTTGATCAAAGAATGTCTGGTATGTCACATAAGGCTTTTTCTTCTTCTTCTAATAAAAATGCCAATCAGCTGTCCTCGCTAGACTGCTAGTGTACAGCTGGATGTGCCTGTGTTAACCAATTCAGTCTCTGTTTCTGTATTCCCTGTTCTGATAATTCTAATTCAGTTTGCTTTTCCCATCTTGCTACCTTTTCCTCCTAGGTCTGCCCATTTTGCATTTTTGTTCTTAATTAAACTAACATGTCGTAATCTATTAGATTTGTATAGTGCAAGGAATTCTTGAGGTAATGAACAGCTAACAACACTGTTTCCCTCAGTATCCCAGTACAGATTACGTAACACTAATCTGTTTGCACGTTTTCTGAACAATTCTTGCTCATATTCCTTATCAGGTCCTGGTGTGCTACAGTAATACAGAGTACAATGTAACAAATGCTGTCTGTCAGTGTCAAGGGAGGAGGATTTACTGATGGCTATGTTCATTAGTTCCTTGGTCACTGCCCCTGGACCAGTCGTAACTAAGTCCTGGCTGTACCAGTAAAATGTTTCACCCTCCGGGCACACCAAAAAAGTATCCATTTGTCGCTGTGCCTCCATACCCTGCATAGTTGGAACTACTGCTATACCAAATATCTGCATAAGGTCCCTACCTAATAGGTTCACTGGGCATTTTGCAGAAACAACAATTTTACTCCTTTGAGTCATCCCCGAAACAGGGTCAGTTATTGCTATATCATGGGAAAGTGGTTCCCGGTATAGCTGTCCATTTGCAGCTTTCACTAATATATAATCAGGTGATTCTGAATGTTCTGGTAACTTGGAGGGGTGTATCAGAGTCCGTGATGCTTCTGAATCACACAGGAATTTAACTTCCTTCCCCTCCACCAGAAGTGTAACTTCCGGTTTTGTGTCTGCTAGGTAGAGCTCTAGGCTCAATAATGCTAATTCTAAAATCTCACTTTTTTCATCTTCCATGTCTACTTGCACTTCCTCTACTCCTTCTATCACATTTACATTTGTCCTCTCTTTATTGTCTTTTCCCGATGATTTCTGATTCTCGTATGGTGTATCTTCACCATCATATTGTCAGTCCTCATCTCCCTTATCCTCTGTGGTTACCTTCTTATTTTGTTTGCAATCCCTAGATAGATGTCCTTTCTTCCCACACTTAAAGCATTCACCTCTCTTTTTCCTTTCTTCAAAGTCATCTGACCATTTGTCAGACTGTTTATTTCCCTATGCATTTTTCTTACCCTTTTTACCAGACTGTAATACATAAACTTCAGCTCCGTCTTCAGCAGTGAAGACTTGCACTTTCTTTTTCTTTTTGCTATTAAAATGTCTTTCAGCATGTCTAGCATATTCAAGTAAGGCTTGTAACCTACTTGTTCGATGATCTATCATATGCTTCATAATGAAGCTACTAATAGGTGCAATTTGCCTTTTAAAAATGCATTTTTCAATTGTTGTTCATACGGGGAATCACTTGTTTGATTTTCGGGAACTGTCATGCCACTATGATTGTTAAAGCACTCTAATAATCTGGCATAGTACCCATCTACTGTTTCATTTTCTTGCTGTATGCATTGATTAATACAAGTCCAGTCTGCTCTAGGTTTCCATTTCTCAGAGATTCGGTCTGTAAGGCCTTTTACTCTATTGTCAAGTTCTGCATCACTATGTGGGAGTGGCTTAAATTCTGCATTACGAGGATTCCAGGTGCCACTAATCATGTGCCAATCTGGACCTACAATTTGTCTAACTACTTTTTCTACTTCTTCCCCATTTAAGTGGTAGCTTAACCTCATGCCTTGTAAATCTTCTAGGAATTTTGTAAAATTAACTTTTGGATGGGGAATTCCCTCAGTAGCCTTCCGGATATCCTCCGGTGTCCACGGCCTATATACCAAGAGTGTTGGGTCCTGTTCAACCTGTCCTGCCTGAGGATTTGGTACCTCTATAAGTGGACATATTTCTTCCTCACTCTCAGCTTGTAAATTTCTCTCCATTTGATACGATTCTATGTCCCCCTGTGTTTTACGTGTTTGGGACCTAGTTTCAATGGGATCTCTAACAAACGATTTCGGTTTCACTGAGACATCAGGATACCGCAGAGGTGGACCAGCTTGTCCACCCGCTTCATATCCTGAAAAAGGGAGTGGTGGGGGCAGAGGAGGAGCCATTGCTACTACTATATTATTATCTTCTTTGTCTAAAAACAATGCCTTTGAATTATTACTCTTTTGTTCCTTACGGTTTGCTTCCTCAATCCACCTGTGTGCCTGAGGAATGCCTAATTGCCGTTGTTTTTTTCCCCTGACCTTTCGTATCACTTTTAAGCTGTTTAAGAAGTTTAACAAGTGAAGATTTGTCTAATTTTCCATCAAATTCATATTTGTTAACCCATTTCGCATAATATCTAACATTATCTGCACATTGTAGTTGCATATATTTTGCATCTTCGGTTAGGTGCGGATCTCGCAATGTTTTAGTGCACTGATTTCCCATGTCAATAAATGTTACGTAACCCTTTTACCACGTGGTACCACAACTTCAGTTCCTTTCACAGTTTATCTAGAATAACTGCCTACCTTATTCTGTTACCCTGATCTATGACCAAATAAACAGTAATTTTTCTTGTCCCTGATCTGTATGACAAATCTGACAAAAAAAACAATATTTACTGTAACCTAGTCCCTGATCTAAAACAGAAAAAAAGTGTCCCTACCTGAGCCTCCGTTATTGACCAGTCACGGTTCGAAGTGGAAATCCGCTCTTCAGCCACAGATCAGAAAGTGGCTAGCCTCTTTAAATGACAATTCAGTCGAAGGTCTTTTCACGCAAGAAGAACCATTTCGGTATCTTCTCCTGCATGCAGTCTTCAACCACCGCTACGCTCTGATCCGCAGCATCTGAGGGATTCCGGTACACAAGGACCAATCTGTTAAATGAAAAACACTGTAATAAAAAGATCAATACACAGGAGGTTCAGGTTTTTTACTAGTGTACACCGGGAGGCAAAAAACGTACAAGTACAGAATTTTGTCTGAATGAAACAGGAAGAACACAACTTTTATAGTATTTCTCACTAGTATTAACCCACCAGGCTGACGTAGTCAGTCACAAGGGGTTTTACATCACTTTAGCTTACAATATTCTATTCATCTAAAATGCTGATACTACATTTTGCTTAAAAAGTTTTTCTGGTAAACAACGTGGCCTTGCTAGCCACCTGGTTAGTTATAATACCCTTTTACAAAAGTTGCCACTCAAGGTTCTGAGCTAATTCAAACATAACAGCAGATACAGTTCTCAATACATTTCTTTTGTTACAAGTTATCACTTCTTCCTTGCAGCTGGTGTGTTATCTAGCAACATATACAAGGTCGATTGCTCAAGCAGGAAAGAGCAGAAGATTCTCATTATTTCACACATTTAATTTCCTGACCCAGCAGATAATCACTTGTGAGAAGCATAAACATCAATTCTTGCTGAGCTAGCAGCTGCTGGAGTCAGAGGCCAACTTGCAAAAAAGGCACACTGCAGTTTCCAAAAGCTTCTTGCAGTTTCAAATGAATTCATTTTTCTTGTCATAACATTAATAGAATAAAATGCATTATATCTTTCTTATGTCTTAATAAGCACTAAGCATATACATTAATACATATTTTTCTAACAGTTTGCGATCTGTTCCATACTATAAATAGTACTGTTGTATCTTAAGCAGTGTCACCCACACCGTGGTATGCAGATAAAATGGGTATGAAGTCCTGCATAACAATGTTGGAAGTGCCAAGAGGTCAGTCATATCGTACAAGTTAGGGAGACTTAGATAGAAAACAGTCAAAAGCTTTAAATCAATTCCCTCATAGCACAGTGTACTGTGATATTTGCAATGATTTTTTGTCACACACAGCAGGGGTTCGACTCCTGGGAGTGCTACTAAGTTGTATGCATAATCATACCCCACAATTGTACAGGCTGTGGTACAATGTTCAGATAGAAAGCTGTATGCATAATTACACCCAACAACTGTACAGAATTTGGTTGAATGTTCATATTATAAGTTGTATGCATATTTATACCCCACAACTGTTCCAATCTGTCCAGCATGTCCAGATAAAGGGCCCATATCACCAGCTTGGTACCCTGTTCCCATGAAAATCCAGTGTGATAATCCAAGAAATGTAGGCAGCTGTCAATGCCATATAACTGATAGTCAAACGTGTACATAGTCAGAGAATGTATATGAAAACAAACCAGTCATTCTAGCACCTCATCCAAAGTGTATGATAGCAATTCTCAACATATTTTGCATTAACACCTGCAGCCTGTCACGTCTGTATGTAAAACACAGGTCACGTATATAATAATCTATAAACATACCAGTGTACAATATAAGGCCATTGTGTAGTGTAATAATACATGTAAGGGAAAGATCACTGCAGTGACTAAGAATGTTGTGAAAACTACAAGGATATATTAGTTATTAATTGAACCCTCTCGCTCACCCTTACCATACATGCATAATAACCCAATGACACTCCTCAACTCATATGTATACACTCCAAACTTTTTTTTGGGACATATGTCCTAATGGTTTATAAATATTCACATTTGTTTCTATGCATGTGTCATGTTAAAATACACCCATATTGGTGGCCTGTTGCCATCAATGAAACCCGGATGCTCCTGTATTGGCCACTGTTGTTCCATATATGCATGTGTTCTGCTTGCTCTGCAACTGTGTTAAATCTGGTGTGTCAGGTTAATGGGAATACCTATGCGTGCTGTTATAACTATTCCTGAATGCTGATGACTGTTACTAACCCATATCTGCCATAAACCGGCGACAACACAGCTCTTTGTGCCCCATTTTTCACCACTTTCCTATAAACCCCTTTTTCTTTTCTTTTAAAGAAATGATCGCTGGGGTAAGCGGCAGTAAACACTTTTAAGTAGCGGTAAGTGGGTTTGTGCAGGCTTGCGTGGGAGTAAGCTATGCCTACACAGGTTGAGAAATTTGAAGCTAACTGACTGTAAGAAAACATAAGCGGAGGTTAGCAGTGCTTACCGTCACATAAACCCGTGCAAACCCGCTTACAACAGCTTAAAAGTACCTTAATCACTCTGTAGCCAACGTCCCTTGTTCTGCCCAGCAACAAAATGAACTGCCTCTCCAAGGCTCAAACCCAGAACCCTGCACTCCATACACAGAGTGATCTTCCTCTATACTATGGCAGATATACATAACCTGATGTTTTCACAAACATATCATCCAGCACAATCAGTCAACAGTACAGGAAATGTAGTAATATCATATCACACAACCTCTTAATGCAAGAATTCTGGACAAAGTGTGCCAAAATGTGGGTACCAGTAGGGATATATGTCAAATACTACTCTAAGACACCTAAAATTTTGCTAGTCACACAGTTATATGTATTAGAACACATAATTTGAAGGGGATGAAGTATGAAACACAAAAGAGTTGGTACTAGTTACTGACTACAGTCCTGTGATCATCCATGTCAATTGCCAAGAGAATGAAGTACAGGCCAAAAATATGATCCGAACATGCATGGACATTTGGACAGATATATATATTTGGAAATATAGACAGATAGACAGCTATATGTATGTATAGATATATCTATCTATCTATATATATATATATATATATCTATATATATATATATATATATATATATATGTACATACAAATATACATTCAGAAAAGGTACTAATAGCCATACATATGTAGGAGTAGTATGGAAGTACTGGGTGCAAAGTACATCCCTCAGCCACAAGCCCTGTAACTGGTACCTGTGACATGTGTAGTGTGGCAACCATTCCCACAAATGAGAATACTTACACTAAACATATACCCACTCATAATTCAAAGGACATGACATGACACACAGGTATGCATACACAGAAAACCTTTATTTTTGTACTATACAATAATGTATGCCATTACTTACAGCACATAAAGTCTGAAATATGAAATCAGTGATGAATGCAAGGCCCACACAAAACAGTAGATGCAAGCAATGTGGATATATAACATACTATGCTATCCAGGCCAAGGCCTTCAATTAGTACAACAGTAGACATAGGATTTGCCTTCAAGATAGGTAACAGTCAACAATTACTGATGTATTTCAGCAGCCTCCAATTACACCCTGTAGTCAAGCCAGAGGGGGGAATGTATTAGTTGTGGTAATGCCAATGTATTGGTCACATGTATGGACCCTGAACAACATATTTTGTAGGAGTCCATGATATGACTGGGATGGTAGCAGGAATGCTAGCAGTAAATTATGATAGGCCATTACCCAATATCCCCTAATTGTATCACAGCAGGACAAAGCCTGCCATATATGTGGAGGCCAGAAGCAGGCACACAGGGCCATACTTGCAATATTGCTGTTACACACCCTAGAAATTGCTGGTGTTACAAGATTTGTTACAACATACCCTTATGCAGGAATACGACATCAGAAACACAAATTGATGTAGCCATGTACTGATAGCATGAGAGAGAGAGAGAGAGAGAGAGAGGTTTGTGTGTGGTATGTCAGTGAGACAGAGAGGTGTGTGTGTGTGTGTGTGTGTGTGTGTGTGTGTGTGTGTGTGTGTGTGTGTGTGTGTGGTATGCTAATGAGAGAGAGAGATGTGTGTGTGTAGTATGTTAGTGAGAGAGAGAGAGAGAGATGTGTGTGTGGTATGTTAGTGAGAGAGAGAGAGATGTGTGTGTGTGTGGTAAGTTAGTGAGAGAGAGATGTGTGTGTGGTATGTTAGTGAGAGAGAGAGAGAGATGTGTGTGTGTGGTATGTTAGTGTGAGAGACAGAGATGTGTGTGTTGTATGTTAGCGTGGGCAAAAGCTGGTGGTGGAAGTACTGCCATCATGATAGACACATGAGTGTCAAAGCACACCACACCCAGGATAGTCATGTTAATGTCTAATGCAACATGCACAAATGCCATAGGTGCATAATAAGCTTACCAGCAATCTCTCACCATATAAACCACCGTAATTTTAGTCTATGTTCATATGTGACACCTGGCAGTGTTACAGTAAGGCAGAACAGTGCAGCTGTGAATGAAAGACAGTTACAGAATGTGGACCAGATGTCTGTATGCACCCCACATATAGATAAATATCTGTGTGATATATAATTAGACAGGTATGTGTACAGATATACAGACAGTCATATAGATGTAGGTATATAAACACCCACAAGATATATCTACACATATACGTATATGTGATGAGCAATGTCCACATGAGTAGACCTTGCAACCATGCAGAGGTCTGGGACATGTGTAGGGCACCCCCCCCACAGCCATGGTAAGGTCTGGTGGGTGTCATTGTAATAGTCCTGTAGTCCTGTACTGGTCATACATGCACTGCTGATGTTGAGATCTGTAAAGCAGACATCAGACATTCACAAATGATATCTGTTCACATATCATCCCAGGTATGAGGTGCTGTAACACATAGGGGCTGTGAGCATTTGAGCTGACATAACAGACACAGTACTACATAAGCAGCAATGGTTTGTACACCTGTGTGGTATGGTGCACAGTACAAGGCAGGGTGCAGAACAGTAATACTTCGTACATGGGTGCAGTGTTAACAAGGGGAAGGGCCTTCACCTACCATCACAGCCCATGCATCACATACATGTATACTGCCGCTAGCATGAGGTCACTATAGTTTCACTGCATGCTGTTGAGCACCAGATGTAATGCATGCTGACAGAAAGGTAATGGGAGGACTGTGTGTACAAAAGGTGTGCAACCCCACATGTAGATTTGTGTGTGTGTGGGGGGGGGGTGTTGAATGTGTGTGTAAGTGCAATCTGGTGGAGTGTGGTTGATGCATGTCTGATGTGTGTGTACATGTGTATCTGTGCGGGTGTCTATGTATGCACAGGCAATAGTGGGATTGATCACATGGCAGTACTTCTCCTTGGGATTGTGCTGTACATGTAATGACACATGAGACACCAGGACAGCCTGTCCGATATGTGAACACAGGACAGCTGATAGCATAACAAGGTCTGTAGCACAGAACATGCATTGGGAGGGAAAGTACATACCAGGTATGCACATCATATTGCTAGCAGCAGATAGATAACTGGCTACCCATGTATGCAGCACTACTAATTCAATGGGTAATTACCAGACCACATCAGTGAGTGTATCCAGGTATTACTGTTGTCCACATGATGGGTTGATTGTACAGCAGATGTGGCATGGACTGAGCAAGACTGTAGTATGAGGCTCTGGAGTGTGACATATGTAGTGAATGTAGCAGCCCCAACCATATAGGGGCCATGTACACCATGACTGGACATACACAGGGTAATACTGGATGACAGTATATATGACTCTACTACTATTCACTGAAAGCACATTTCACTGAAAATCAAATTAGAGTGCACTTTTCACAGAAAGCTCATTTCACTGCAAACACAATTCACTGAAACACATTTCACCGAAAGTTGTAGATGGCCTTTATCCCACTGTAGTGTGACCCTGGAGTTAGTATATATAGTGAGGGGGGGTGGGGGGCAACACCCCCCACATGGGAGGTGTGGGAGGCATAGCCACCCACATATTTTATGTATATATTATTGTCAGAGAACAGTAATATATTGCAATTACATGTATCCATGTATATAATTAAAAATATTTAAAATATGTGGGGGGCTATGCCCACCCCCCTCACTATATATACTAACTCCAGAGTTGCACTACAGTGGGGAAAAGGCCATCTACAACTTTTGGTGAAATGTGTTTCAGTGAACTGTGTTTTTGGTGAAATGTGCTTTCAGTGAAAAGTGCGCGGTCAAATGTGTTTCAGTGAAATATGCTTTCGGTGAATAGTAGTAGATCCATATATATATATATATATATCTCAATATGTTGTATCTATTTAGACATTAATATATTTCACACACACATACATCTACATATTGGAATACATTCTCTGTACTGTTGAATGACTGGGCTGGATGGTATGTATGTGTAGACACCAGGGTTATGCATATCTGAGATGACTTAGAGGTAAAGCACAGTGGCTATAGTGTGCATGGTTCTGGGTTCGAGCCCAACAGAGGTTGTTTATTTTGTTGCTAGGCAGTACAAGAGCCGATGGATGCAGAGTGATTAAGGTGCTTTAAAGTAGTTGTAAGCGGGTTTGCACTGAGGTAAGCAGTGCTAACCTCTGGTTACTTTTTCAAACACTCAGCTTCTTAATTGCTTAACCTGTGTAGGCAATGCTTAGCTCCTCCCAAACCTACTTACAATTGCTTTAAAGTGCCTTAATCATTCTGTATCCATTGGCCCTTGTACTGGCTAGCAACAAAGTAAACAACCTCTGCCAGGCTCGAACCTTGGACCATGCACACCCTAGACAAAGTCATGTACCACTAAGCCATGACAGATACACAGATAGGCAATGTTGTCAGAAACATATTCAGTCCTGTCATGCAACAGTACAGAGAATGTATACCAACACCTAGATGTCTGTGCGTGTAACCATATTAAAATCTGAATAGATGCAACATATCTATATATGTATGTATATACATATATATATATATATATATATATACATTTTGTTCCTCTAACTCTATTTACATATATATATATATCACTATATATGCATATATATATACATGCATACGGTTAATTCAACACATATAAGTGTCTACCTCTAAATGTCTACATATACACAGCACGTTACATATGTGTACGCAGATATATATCTATGTAGGTATGTACGGACATAGTTATATATATGTTAGCAGATATATATATATATATATATATATATATATATATATATATATATATATATATGTATATATCTCCATTCATCTGTAGATAGCAATAGCAGATTAATAAATACACATGTCCACATTCACCATTGATGGGGTTGAGAGGCCCCACACACTATACGTGTTGTACAAATAGGAATCCCCCCACACCCAAACACATGCGCCCTGCAATACACTACCAACTACAGTCAGCCTCGCATAGGACATGTAATATGTGGAAGCCATCAATATCCCCAGGATACCGATGCACAGACACAGATATGCAGATACAGATATACACACACACATATATATATATATATATATATATATATATATATATATATATATATATATATATATATATACATGTGACTACACATGCAAAAATATGAACAGTAAGATACATATGTAGGAGGTGTACACAATATGGAACAGCCACTATGCCTACAGTTAACACCTGAACAACTGGACACTGTATGGGCCACCCATACAAATGTCAATCATTGCCTGCAACATATACCCATAGAAAGGTCATAGGAAAGACACCACACATAGGCTTGCAGAAATGGGAATCCATTAATTGTGTACTATAACAGTTCTATATGCCATGTCATATAGCTTTTCAGATACTGATAACCATATAAACAGAGTACTGCAACTGTGAAACAGTTACACTAATACAGTTGTCTGGAAAGGTTCACAACTGTTGCTGTCCAGGCCAACCCCTTCAAATTGTACAATAGTGGAGACAGACTGTGCCACAGGATACCAAACCATCAACAGTATGTACTGTAGGTGTGTCATTCAGCAGCCTCTATCCACACTCTGTACAAACACAGTAGGAGATAAAGGCATTTTGTGGTAAAATGAGTTGTAACTGGTACATAACAAGGCATACCTGACACCATCATGAGCACACCGACAAACCGAACAGTCTGTATGGCAGGGGGCAGTAGGCTTGCAGTAGCCCAAGTAATGTGAGTAATGTCAATATAGCTGATGTATACGGTACTGTACATCCAGATACCTTGTGGCAGCTCACCCCTGATGCCCCACATTTTGTAAAAGCCTAGGTCATTTATGGTGCTCCTCACCAAGACTCAGTACTACAGCCCCATATACCACTGTTACATACACTGGCCTCTGGAGTGCATAAGGGCACTCAGAGATATTGGCCAATATATGCGGAATTCCGGACACACACTGTACAGTCCAGAGGTATACACATAATCCCTTAGTGCACAACATGTGTACTAGGCCTGACAATAAGGATGTAGACAGCCATATAGATGGGTATAACACATAATGACTGGTATATATTTACCACCATCGGTTTTGGATTCACACACTCCTGTCTGGCCTGACACATAATGGCTGCTGTACAGGAGTGCCATGGACACATACTACCCACTAGATATTGACATACATCTGTACAGCTTCCACTGCTCTGTCTGACATACATGACTTTTAAGGGAGGCCCGGCAGCAGTACATCTGGCAAGTATTGCACATGACATTTCACTGGCTAAGTACACTAAGCTGCTAGGCATGTAGCAATGCACTGTGCAGGTTACAGGCAGATTGGCTCAACACTGGCCTACATCTTATATGGGGGAATGCACATGTACCTGCATATATAGCAGGCTCAATGACCATGTCACTGCACAGGGTGAGATACACCTGTGTGACAGTGCATAACCACAACCAATGTGAACACAGCCACAGCCACATATGGTAAGCTAGCATAATATTACAGTATATGGACTATCGGTTCTACACCATCCTCATATGTGTCACCTACAGAATGTCCATACATATACTGGGCTGCTACCCAACTTGGTCTGATGGCTGTCTGAAGTATGGGACATGTGTGTGTATGGCCCTACAAACATGTATGACAAAATGGTACCATACAGTAGGGCAGCATGTAACATCAGATAGAAGGGGTGCTAGAACAATGACATCTACCACAGTCTGTACACAGGCTAAAGTACATATTAACAATACACACACTGCCGACATTCACCATCACTACACAGACCTCAGTACTGTACAATCATCAACCGAATGTCCGGGTGATGTCATGAAATATAACACGTACTGTACATAACATGTGTAGCAGTCTGAGATATCAATGGCTTATCAGATATGATGACACTATTTATGGTGTACAGCACATATGCACCACTTAATGCACGACATATGTACAATGGTTGACAGAGGTGTGTCTGACAGCACATACACAGGGCCAGTATAGACATGTTGCTGTGATAACCTCATAAATTTAACATTGTAATGGGGTTTGTTGCAATATATGTCCTATGAGGGATATGACATCAGTAACTGTCACAGCCTTCACCATCTACAGACTGCATTTCTCACACTGCCTTCTGCATTCCACAGATAATTGCAACATGGCTGACACATGAAACCAAAGGCACAACACTGCCCAGTCTGCAGATGACCCTGTGGATAGGGATCCCTAATATACATGGAATTGACATGGCAGGTATTGCGACACGTAAGACAGGCATATCCAGACAAACACTGTTAAACCAACATTACTCCACATGCAGTATAGCAGCACTTACAGTCTGTAGTCAGGTCAGGCACATCCCCCTCCTGTTTCTCGCCCTCTTTCCACAGTGTATGTTGTTAGAGGTAAATCCCCAATCCATCTGAGATGCTGTTTATCAAACAACAGATCGAGTTCCTGCTCACAGTGACTGAAAAGAGCCAACACCACCATGTTGTTCCTAGGTATTGGAGTGTGTTTCCATGCAGTTGGCTATGGGAATGTTACCACAGCTGTTCCACATGCAATCAGCTAGGGAGGGCTGCAATTCGTGCAGAGGCCATCAGCTGATCATGAGCATCACTTAAAATATACATGCTGGTGCCTAAGTAAAGCAGGTGTGGGTCTCCAAATCCACCAGAGATGGAGTGGAGGAGGCAGAAAGAGACAAATACATGTCAGGGAGGGTAAAACAGAAGCATGCTTGTGTCACACACCTACCAACACAGGGTATCAAACCCCCGACAACAATGTAGTGTTATCACAGTTCCATGTAGTTACTGGATGCGCCACATGGGTTACCTATTGTACAGCACTCAGAGCATATATGTGATGCTGAGTGACATCTGCAACAGGGATACGGTAGATATACAGTAGGTGACGTACATGTGCCTACCTGCATGAACAGCTGCCAGCATCAACACAGGCATACTCACACAGGGATGCACATACATTGACACTTGGCAGGGCCAGGAGTGTAACCCATCACTAGTAGGACTGCCACAGCACATCAATGTGCAGGTATCACATGCACCACACGGGTCATACGGAGGTCATATGGGCATAGAGTATGATGAGGTGTCAGACATCAGGCAGCATGCTTCAGTATGCCCTGGGGTTTTGTAGTGAGTGTGGATGTTGTCAGATGCACCATACAACACACACACGAACACACAGGGTGCCAGTTCTGACATGCATGGGTGCATGTCTGCACGGGTGTGTGGTGGTCAACTGTGCCAGCAGGCTGTACAAAGGTAGGGGTTGGGAATACCTTGGCATCAGACCACATGGCAGTAGTCTGCCTTGTGTCTCAGGCCTGTAGTTTCTGTATTTGCCCACACAGGTGGGTATTGCACCCCCCATCCAGTCACCTGTGTGACTATTGTGTGTGGCCAATGCTGTGCTTCATTTTCCATGTATATGTTCCTTACTCCATGACATGGATGGTGTCTGGGATGTGCACACCTCCCACATGCATGTTCAGTGACATGTGGAACTGTTCGTGGGGTATCTGGCCCATGTTGTGAACACAGATTATCATTGGATGTGCCAGTCTTGCCCACCTGTGGCAGGAACTGGTAATGGGCAGCAGGTTTACCCTGCACCTACACTGATAGCATGCTAACAGCATTCCCTGATGTCAGTGTCATTTGTCCATACAGGGCATGTTACCAGGTATGGTATGTCCATTGGGAGTCACATGTGAAGGCACCACGGGTGGTGCAGGTGTCCATTTGGGAACATGGTGGATGTGCACTGTCTGCATGTATGTGCATATTGGACAGATGGGCAGGGTGACATGCCTTCTGTAGCCCACTGCTATCACTGCAGAGTTACTATCAGTGACCGATATGCAGTGTACTACCCACATATTGGCTGTTGCCTAGGCATGTGTGTGTGTATGACACACAGGTTTTGTGTGTGCTCTGGGTAATAGTGGGGTTGCTAACTGTGATTGGCTGGCCTTGATGTCACATGTCTGGGTATGGCTTTGCACCCTAGCCTCTCAGCTAATTTACATATGTTATCCCTGTATGGTTGACATGGTGATATATAGCAGGGCCACCATAAAAGTACTGAGCAAAACCCCCTCCACATTGCCCATAGACTCACAGCCACCTCTACACAGGATACGAGTTACACATATACCTGTCATGTCTGGGTATAGAACCCCTATCAAAGCAGTTTATTACACTACAGCACCATGCAGTTATTGTACTCACCATGGACATTACAGGAGCACGTCTTCCCCAAAAGTGTATTTCACAATGTATGACATCAGCAGGGTTACCAAAGTAGGGCATTTCAACAGTACTGCAAGTGACTAGCCTAAACACACAAAACATTCACAGCTGACATGTGTGGGTATAGCACCCCTGACCAAAGTCTACATCACACTACAGCATGGAGCTCTTACAGGATGCACCACATGGATTATGACAGAAATACTTCCCCAAAGGTGTATTTTACAATGAATGACATCAGCAGGATTACCAAAGTAGGGCATTTCAACTGTACTGCAAGTAACTAGCCTAAAATGCATTCCTCCCTAGACAGACAGTAAGATACACACAAAACATCCACAACTGACATGTGTGGGTATAGAACCCCTAACCAAGGCCTATATTACAGTTCAGCATAGAGCAGTTATAGGTTGCACCACAGGAAATACTGATAATCTGGCTCCACAAAGTTGCATTTCACAATGAATGACATCAGCAGGATTGCCACAGTAGGGCATTTGAAATGTAATGCGAGTGGGTAGCCTATGATGCATTGCTCCATACACAGACATTGAAACACACACAAAACATCCAGAACTGCATGGGTGGAGATGGAACCCTATCACAGTTCTAAATCACACTACAGCAGTACGCAGTTACAGGACACACTATGGAGATTACTGGGCTACACTTTTCCCAGAGACGTATGTCTAGGTGAGTAACATCAACAGCCTTGCCAAAGTTGAGTATATGAATTGTACAGAGTGTGAGTAGCCTAAAAAGCATGGCTCTCTCAATCAGATATGAACACACAGATTCACACACAAACACACACTTGCCAGGTCTGGGGTTGAAATACCTACCTAATTACTTTAACACAGTACAGCAGTACACAGTTACAGGACATGCTATGGAAATTACTGGGCTGTAATTTTTCCAGAGGTGTATTTCTGCGTGAATGACATCAGCAGGCTTGCCATAGTTGAGTATATGAATTTTACAGAGTGTGAGTAGCCTAAAAAGCATTGTTCTTTACTCATTCAGACACACACAGTTGCCAGATCTGGGGTTAGAGCACCTACCTAACTACTTTATCACACTACAGCAGTATGCAGTTACAGGACATGCTACAGATGTTACTGGGCTATGACTTTCCCAGAGGTGTATTTCTAGGTGAGTGACATCAGCAGCCTTGCCAAAGTTAAGTATATGAATTGTATGGAGCATGAGTATCCTAAAAAGCATTGCTCTCTACACAGTCAGAGACAGACAAACACACACTCGCCAAGTCTGGGGTTAGAACTACTACCTAACTAGTTTATCACTACAGCAGTATGCAGTTATGGAACACACCATGGAGATTCCTGAGCTACGGGTCCTACAAAGGTGTATTTCACATTAGATGACCTCAGCAGGCTTGTCATAATACTACTATGGGGAGGGTGGTGTGTGCATGGGCCATAACCCATTCATGTAAGGGTTGACATGCTACATGTGGGCACACATGGGGTCATATGTCACAGGTACGTGTATACAGCTACTAGATGACTACGTCCTTGAACAGTCATGTTGCACAGCTGGCACAAGCACCACATAGTCTGTCATGCTGACAGATGCTGATGGCTAGTATCTGCAATGAGTGACATCTGCACTTCATGTGTTTGTGGCCCTTTGGCTGTGTGCTGTGTGGGACAGTCCCAGAGGGGTCCTTGTCACGGTGACCCCTTCCACACATCTATGTCCATCTACCTTTGGCTTATTATAGTGTGTTGTCCTTACATATATGTCGGTATTCCTATCTACTGTGTGTGCAAGGCAGGAGTGGTGTATACTGACATGTGTCTGCACTAAGAACTGCGACTGCCAGATATGTCTGGTCCACTGGTGTTTGCAGACATGGCCTTCATGTGTTTAAGTGTGTGAGCATGCCCAGTATGGCCATCTGTATTGCATGTGTGGATCAAGTCCAGGTTGTTTGTACTGCAGTGCTGACCTTTGTGTTGTACACCGACAGGTAGCATGCTGTGTCTGCAGGGTATCCATTGGTCATTTGGCATGCACTGTTACTACATTTCTGCATAGCGGGGGAGGGGGGATCTGACTGTTTCTACATTTCTACACAGGATTGGGGGGGCACACCTGACTGTTACTATAAGTGTACATAGGATGGGGGGACACACCTGACACTTTTACACATTTGCTAGGACTGTACTGGTATGTCGGGTACTCCATTTCAGTCTGTAGTCTTACCTATCATGCTGGCTAGAGGCATATCAGTGTACTACAGATCCTAGCTTTCACTGCCTACATATTAGTTTCTGACTTCCTAGCCTTCACGTGTTACATCCAACTGCCTGGCCTGCTGTAGTCTGTCTGTGTAGGCCTGGGGGGGGGGGGTTACACATAGGGCTCATTCAGAGGCCATAGTACAGCATTTGTTTGTGTTTGTCTACACCTATCCTGCTGGCTGTAACTGTTGTTGGGTATGTGACCTCCCAACTGGCATGTGTGAGTCACTTACCTTGTGGGTGTCCCAGTATTGAGGGGGGTGGTGCTGCAGAGCTGCCTATGTCAGATGCACAGAGTACACTCCCTATACATGGTTGAGCACAGTTAGTGTCATGTTTGGCATCCCTTTTACTGTATGCGCAAGTCAGAGAGAGGTGACATTCTCTAGGTGCCTACTGTGTCAGTGCATGTGCTATGTGTTACCTTTCTGCCAAGGCCAGGGCATACTGGGCATGCCTCCTTCTGCCTACTGGGGCAGGCTCAGGTTGTTCCTCTTCCGAGTCACTCTGTGCCTGTGCAGGCCTTGGCAATGGTGGGGGGTTGTGTGGCCCTGCCCCATGCTGTTGCTGCTGCAGCTGTTTCCACAGGATCATATTGTGTAGCATGGCACATACAAGGACAATTTGGGTACATGTAGTTGGTGAGTACTGCAAGGCTCCACCAGATGTGTCCAGACACTGGAACCATGACTTGAGCATCAAAAACACACGCTCTATTATAATTCATGTTTGTGCGTGTGCCTCATTATAGAGTTCTTGTTCAGGTGTGTATGCATTTCTGATGGGTGTCATCAGCCATGGCTCCAGTGCATATCCAACATCCCCTACTAGGTGACCATGTGGGATGTCTCCATTGGCAAATCTCTGGTACAGCTGCGTAAGATGCCAGATGTGGGAATCATGGTAGCTTCCAGGGCAGCCAGCACACACATTCATTATTATGCTCTGGGCATTGCACATGACCTGGCAGTTGATGGAGAGGAAGCACTTGTGGTTGATGTAGACCCTACCCACTCACTGGGTGGTGCTTTGATGCATATGTGCATGCAGTCTATTGCACCCACTACCTCAGGGTATTCTGTTATTTGATGGAAGAGACGCATATTGCTGGCCAATGCCTCACAGGTGATGGGTAAATATACGTGCTCAGCGACATGTGCTGACATGGCATCCAGGAACTGGTCGAGTACCCTGGATGCTGATGCCTGTGCTATCCCCATCATATCCCCAGATGGCCTTTAGAAGGTACCTGTAACTAGTATTCGTAGGCCTACACATGCCTTGGTATCCACTGTGATGGGTTCCATTCTGTTAGTTCTGTGTGTGAGGCTTGGCCGGCACAGCTCACAATCTGCTGTAGGAGGTCCCTGTCCACCCTATTGTGCTCTACTATCTCCAGCTCATGTAGCACTTGGTAGGTTGCCCTGGGTCTGTGCACTCTTCTCCATCTCCTCACTGTGGGTTGCTCAGCAGCATTCACATCCTCACCACCCTCAGCCTCTTGCACATGCTGGTTTATAATAGCAAAAGCAGCCCCTAACATTTTTTCTCTTGCTTTCATTTTGTAAAGTTTTCCAGTTTGTATACACTGGTGGTGCAGAGTTATTGGGAAAAACAAGGGGGAAAGGTATTTGCACTGTTTATAATGGTGTGATGTGCTGGGCTGGTCTGTTGCCTGTCTGATTGGCTGATTTTGATACATTTCACCTGTCAGCTAAGCTAGTTCTCCTTGGTTACCTTCCTACTGCTGTTTTCCCCTCCCATTGCCTTCCTGTTTAAGCCTGTGTGCACTGTGCAAATGGAGTGCTCAAATGTGCACAGAGCTGCTATTTCCTGGTTTAACTTCTTTTTTCTTCCTGTAAAACCCGGTGCAGGGCACGCACACCCGCTTACACTTTGTAAAGAGTGCTAGGCAGGTTTAGACACACCCCTAGCTTAGCTGTGCTAAGCTAGGAGCAATCCCAAGCCACTGAACTCACACCCCCATGTCACCTATATCCTAGTCTTGCACCCAGCTATTCATACTCTTACACTGATGGGACCTGTCTCACATACTGGAGAAAACTGGGATTCACTATCCTTTCCCTCATTTGCATTGGATTGCCTGCTAATGCATAGTTAGATGTCTCACACTGAGCCTCCTCCCTTAGAAACCACTTCTCACCGACCAGGTTGTCTTCTGCCTGCCATTGACTTGCATGGCAGAATACTGATTTTAGTTAGAATGACCATTTTAAGCTTATTTTCCCCCAATCCCGTTTGTGTGCCACTGCCCTATGCTTAAACAGCCGAGATCGGTGAAAAAAAAATTATAGGTTCATAGGTAGGTACTGGGCTATCTACCCGAAGGCATTTATAAGTCTAGCCAGACTGTGTCAGCTTTCGCCGCCCATTTGATTAATTAACTGAGCCTCTGTCAAGAAGAGCCAATGAAGTGATCCCAGGGGTATATTTTCTGTTACCCATCCACTCGTCAAGGTTTCTCTTGAAGAGTGTTAGTGAGGGGCTCTGCCTAATGTAGTTAGGAATTTTGTTCCAAAGCATGGGGAGTCTCTGTGACAGGAATCTATCCCTCCAGCATGTTCTATTTATTGTTGTGGTGAGGTTTAGCTTACTAGAGAAAGTGGCTCGCAGTGACTTGGATTTCTTTAGGTGGAGCATATCCATCAATTCTGAGTTAGACATGGCTTTGTAAGTCTGACAGAGATCACCTCTGATTAAGCGATATGTCACTAAATGCAGCTGGAGTTTTTCCAGTCGGGCTGCATAGGACATATGTTTGAGGCCAGTAATCCTCTTGGTGAAGTACTTTTGTGGTCTTTCCAGCTGTTGGAAGTGTCTTGTGAGGTACATCCCAAATGGGGCATTGTACTCTATGATGGATTTGATGAGTGACGAGTAGAGGGGCACTATAACCTCTTTATTTCTAGATGCAAACACTTTAGTAATTAGATGGGCTACATAGAAGGATTTCCTAACTACTTTGGCAATCTGATTGTCAAAGGAGAGATTACTATCTACCTGGGTCCCCAGATCTCTTATTACCTCTTCTGTATTAAGGGGGCTGCCACCTATGTGGTAATTCATGGGTGTTTTGTTTTTCCCAAATGGGATGACTATGCATTTTTTTGGCATTTAGCTTAAGACCATGATTTTGACACCAGGTGTCCATCTCAGTAAGGCCCTTTTGGAGAATGTCCGTGTCAGCCGAAGAGTCAATTATGGCTCCCAGTTTGCAGTCATCAGCAAACTTAGTCAGCCATAGTCCTCCTGTGTTTTCCTGTACTTCTGAGAAGTATATGCTGAACAGTAGGGGTCACAGGACCGAGCCTTGTGGGACACCACTTGTGACTGGTTTAGAGTCAGACCTGGAGCCCTCTATTCTTATCATGTGAGTTCTGTCTGTAAGCCAGTTGGCAACCCATCCCTTGACATAGGGGTTTCTGTTCAGGCTGGTGAGTTTTTCTATAATTCCCGAGTGGGGAATGGTGTCAAAAGCCTTGGCGAGGTCAAGGTAGGCTGTGTGAGCTACCTTCCCCTCATCTATGGCCTTGGTGACTGTCTCAAAGAAGTCAGCCAGTTTTAGTAGGCATGATCTGCCCTTAACAAAGCCGAACTGGGTCAGGTCAAGTGTTTGGAGGTTCCCAATGTCTTTGTTAATGAGTTCCATGATGATGCGCTCCATAGCCTTGCAGACCAGGCTAGTCAGACTTATGGGGTGATAGTTACCAGGGTCAGTTGTGGCCCCTCCTTTGTGGAGCGGAATAACCGGTGCTGTGCACCATTCTATGGGCACATAGCCTGTGGAGAGGCTGAGGTTGAACAGTGTGTTGAACAGTATGTTTAGGTGGGGGGTTAGTTCGTTCTGTAGTTCGTGCAAGACTCAGCCTGGGACACCATCTGGCCCCATTGACGCTGTGCTTTTGGCTTTTGAAAGGGCTGTTTTGACCTATGTGTCTGCAATTTCCGGGATACTACACTTTTCCGGTATTGTTGTGGGCCCTTCTGGGGGTAAGAGGGGGGCAAAGTTTGCACTGAATCTATCTGCCAGGATGTTGGAAATATCAGTGGGTTCAGTATATTTTGTGCTATTTTTGCACTAGCTCAGAGCATATCTGCAAGTTATCACTTAGATTCTTGACATAGCTGAAGAAGGCTTTGTGGTTATCTTTCGAATCCTTCGCTATTTTTCTTTCGAAGTTAGCCTTAGAAGATTTTATGAGGGACCTTAGTTTCTTACTGATACTAATCAGGGATGTCTTTCCTTCTTGGAATTTGCTTTTTTTCCTGAACTAGTTTCCTTCTTCTATTGTATAGTCTGTTTATGGCAGGGCTCCACCAGACTGGTTTCCTTCTCTTAGGAGAGTGAGTCTTGGTTTTGCTAGGGATGACATGATCCATGCATCCTTGTAGGTGCTCATAGAGTGCATTTGTAAAGGTTCCTGCATCTTGGACACTGTTATTCTTTAGCGTGGGGGCTGTAAAACTTACCACCTCTGTCTTAAGTAAGGTGAAGTTTGCAATAGAAAAGTTTTTCATGTGGTTTCTTTGGTTGGAGATGGTGGTGTGGTGTGGACATCGAGTGATTAGTTTATGGGCTGATCTAACCAGTGATGGGTTGACCTCCAGTGTGGAACACTTGTCGCCCATGTTGGTGATTACCATGTCCAATATGTTTTCACCTCTGGTAGGGGAGTTTACCAGCTGATCCAGGGCATCTGGGTTGATAAATTCCAGGAAGCGCTGGACCTGGGAGTTTGTACTTGAGCAGATTTCCCAGTTAACGGTAGGGTAACTGAAATCGCCCAATATCAGGGTGTTCGCCAGGAACTTCATGTTTTCCAGTGCCTCCAAAAAGGCAGAGTGGTGGTCCTGGGTCATGGAGGGTGATCTGTAGCAGGCCACAATTTGCATTCATATTTGCCTGATGTTAGTTGCACATGGAGGATCTCGGAGGTATCATGCTGCGCCACTAACCTGGATGTGTAGGTATCCTTGATGAATATGGATACACCCCCTCCTTTTGTGTTTCGGGTTGTTTTTTTTTCTTTTTTTATTGTTTGCAATATCAATGGCCTTCTACTTGGCCATTGTCATGTTTGCTCAGTGATATGCAGCCTTTATTTGGAGCTGTCATAGCTCCATTTTTGATTTTGCAGAAATGTACTCAGTTACTAACTGAGTACATTTCTGCAAATTCCACTAGTCTTGCACGGACTATTGTGAGCTTCCTGGATTGCAAATTTACCTCATTTTCATGGATTTCTCCTGCAGATGAGGTGATTTGCATACCAGGGCTTAGTCCATGCAGGATTAGTGCTGGAGCTCTCATGCACACCCTTGCTTTCTGTTCCTGGATCGCACAGCAGACATATTGCCTGCATGGGCTCCTGCACTCATCTTGCACTCCGTGCAAGCTTTTGAGAATCCAGGGGTCTGTAGAATCAGGTTTTGTATATATACATATACACATGTATATATGTATGGAGATGCAGATATATATATATATATATATATATATATATATATATATATATATATATATATATATATATAAATATATACATATATATATAGAAATGTACATATAAAATATATACATATATAAATATATATATATATATATATATATATATATATATATATATATATATATATATATATATATATATATATATATATATATATATATATATACATATATTTATATATATATATATATATATATATATATATATATATATATATTTATATTTATATAGGTTCATAGGTAGGTACTAGGCTATCGGCCCAAGGGCCTAAGTAAGCCTAGTCAACAAGGTTCCTTGGCTTATGACACCCAAGAACGTTAATTTCCTGTGCCCCTGTCGAGCAGAGCCAGAGAAGTGATCCCCAGGGTGTATTTCCTATTTCCCATACACTCATCAAGATATTTATTGAAGAGTGCTAATGAGGAACTTTGCTTGACATAGATGGGTAGCTTGTTCCAGATTATAGGAATTCTCTGGAACAGGAATCTATACCTCCAGCATGTCCTGTTTATTGTGGTGACAAGGTGTCGGTCCCTAGAATGTGTAGCTTGGCGGGATTGGGATTTCTTAAGGTGTAGCACGTTGAACAGCTCTGCATTTAACATAGGTTTATATGTTATAGGTTCATAGGTTCATAGGTTGGTACTAGGCTATCGGCCCTAGGGCCTATACAAGCCTAGCCATAACAGTTCCCTGGCTATTTCTTCCCACACTATTTACTTCCCTAGACCCCTGTCTAGCAGGGTGACTGAAGTGAATCCCCGGGGTGAATTTCCTTTCTCCTATCCAATCATCAAGGTTCCTTTTGAAGAGGGCCAAAGAGGCACTCTGCTTGACATGTATCGGCGATCTATTCCAAAGTCTGGGGAGTCTCTGGGTCAGGAACCTATCCCATCCAGCATGTTTTGTTTATTGTGATGACAAGGTTTAGATCCATGGAGCGTGTGGCTCTGAGGGATTGGGATTTCTTTAAGTGTAGCATGACCAACAGCTCTGGGTTTCATAGGTTCATAGGTTCATAGGTTCATACAAGGCTATCTGTCCTAGGGCATTTATAAGCCTAGCCAGAATGTGTTTGGCTTTCGCCACCCATTTTAAATTTATTTTGCTATGCCCTTTTTCGAGGTTAGTATACTGTGCCTCTGTCTAACAGTGACACAGAAGTGATACCCGGGGTAAACCTACAATCTCCCATCCACTCATCAAGATTCCTCTTGAAGAGAGTCAATGAGGGACTCTGCCTAACCTGGACTGGGATTTTATTCCAGAGTGAAGGGAGCCTCTGGGTTATGAATCTGTCCCTCCAGCATGTCCTATTTATTTCAGTGCTGAGGTTCAAGTCTCTCGAGCACAGTGCTGGATGGGATTTGGATTTTCTGAGGTGCAGCATGTCCATTAATTCCGGGTTGGACATGGCCTTATACGCCAGGCACAGATCGCCTCTGAGCAGGCGGTATGCCACTGAGTAGAGCTGGAGTTTCTTTAACCAGGCAGCATATGGCATCTGTTTGAGCCCTTTGATTCTCTTGGTGAGGTACTTTTGGGGTCTTTCCAGTTGCTGCAGGTGTCTGGTAAGGTACATCCCAAAAGGGGCATTGTACTCAATTATGGGCCTGATGAGGGATGAGTAAAGTGGCACGATGACCTCCCCTGATCTAGATGTGAATCCCTTCATGATTAGGTGGGCTATATAAAATGTTTTTCTAACCACTTTGGCCATGTGGTTGTCAAATGAGAGATTGCTATCAACTTGGGTCCCCAAGTCCCTAATTACTTCTTCTGTACTTAACGGATTACCACCTATGTGGTAATTTGTGGGCACTTTGTTTTTGCCAAAGGGGATGACTATACACTTTTTGGCGTTTAGCTTGAGGCCATGGCTCTGGCACCAGTTGTCTGTTTCTATGAGGCCCTTCTGGAGGATGCTTGTGTCGGCTGGAGAGTCGATTATGGCGCCCAGTTTGCAGTCATCTGTGAACTTGGTCAGCCACAGTCCTTCCATGTTGGCCTGTACCTCCGAGAAATATATACCGAACAAGAGAGGTCCCTGGGCTGAGCCTTGTGGGACGCCACTTGTAACTGGTTTGGAGTCTGACATGGCTCCAGCAATTCTAACCATGTGGGTTCTGTCCTTGAGCCAGTTTGCAACCCATCTAGTGACATAGGGGTTTATATTTAAGCTGGTGAGCTTATCTATAATGCCCGAGTGGGGTATTGTATCGAAGGCTTTTGCGAGGTCCAGGTAGGCTGTGTGGACCACCTTCCCCTCGTCAATGGCCTTGGTGACTGTTTCAAAGAAATCAACCAGGTTTAAGAGGCAGGATCTGCCCTTCACAAAGCCGAACTGGGAAGGATCCAGTGTCTGTAGGTCCCCAATATCTTTATTTATGAGGTCCATGATGATCCTTTCCATAGCTTTGCAGACCAAGCTAGTCAGGCTTATGGGGCGATAGTTTCCAGGGTCTGTTGAGACACCACCTTTGTGGAGAGGGACCACTGTTGCTGTATGCCACTCTTTAGGTACATATCCTGTAGTAAGGCTGAGATTGAACAGTAGTTTTATGTTTGGGTTTAGCTCTTCTTGGAGTTCATGTAGGATGCAGCCTGGGACACCGTCTGCTCCCATTGATGCTGTGTTTTTTGCTTTGGAGAGGGCGGCTCCCACCTGAGCATCTGAGATGTCGGGGGGGGCAGCACTCTGCTGGGATAGATATTTGCCCTTTGGGGGGGGAGAAGTTTGCGCTGAACCTGTCAGCTAGGATGTTGGCAATGTCTGTGGGATCAGTGTATTTTGTCATTTTGGACTAATTCTGAGCATATCTGGGAATTCCCACCCAGGTTCCTAACATAACTAAAGAAAGCCTTGTGATTATCTTTAGTGTCCTGTGCAATTTTTCTCAAGCTGGCCTTTGACGATTTTATGAGTGCCCTTAGTTTTTTGCTAATACTGATCAGAGATGCCTTCCCTTTTTGGGATTTTGCTCTATCATGTAGTAGCTTCCTCCTTCTATTGTATAGTTTGTTTATGGCTGGGGTCCACCAGACAGGTCGTCTGCCTTTGGAGGATTGGGTCTTGATTTTTTTTGGGATTGCATGATCCATGCATTCCTGAAGGTGTTCATAGAATGCATTTATAAAGGATTCTGCAGTCTGGGCCGATTATAAGATTATAAGAATTTAATATAATATACTCCTGAATGGTTTTCCATTGACTAGTGTAGGTTTAGTCTATATCTATATTCTATAATTTGTGTGTGTGTGTGTGTGTGTGTGTGTGTGTGTGTGTGTGTGTGTGTGTGTGTGTGTGTGTGTGTGTGTGTGTGTGTGATGTTGGATAATATAATCAATTTATTGAGTACTAACCTATCTTCAAGTTTTTATTAGGAAGTAGAACTTCTTCAATTATTTTTTTTTCAAAATTATTATTAATAATATAATACAAATCTTGATAGATTTTTATTCCTAAAATTGTACTTCTTTTCCTTCCTGATTATATTTATATTTATCTTTAAACTTAATATCTATTAATTGATTTAACATTAAAGTTTCAGTTTTATTATTCTAAATTTCAGCAACAGTACTTATTGAAAATATTCAGTTTACTCATCTATTTTTTTGATTGAATAATTTAAATCTCCTATAACTAGTAAAAAATCTGCAAAAAGTTGCATTTTAGTTTGAAAATCCTAGTTAACAGAGATCCCATCAAATATTTAATTGACTCTTAAAAAGAACGAAAAACAAAACAAGTGAATGAAAAGCGAAGCAAAGCCACTAGGAACTCAGGCAGGAAGAATTATAGTTAACGTATTTTAATAAAAACGTTTTCACTCTTGCAAAGCAGGAGCTTCTTCAGACAACTTAAAAAGTACAAAGACACTTCTTTTAAAAGTAACAGCTGGTTAGTTCTATGATGTCATTTCCTTTCCAGCTGAAAATATTACGGACCACTTTTAATATATAACAAAAGGACAAATTTATAATAGGTACAGTAAAAGTCTTCATAACATTTCCTGAACTCAAATCATGTGAACAATTATAATATTTTATAAAATACAGTTAAAAATCATGTGGTACACCGGAACTTTTTGTCTTAAGCATACTAAATACCCCAAGGGGGCAACAATAACTACATATTGAAAAGCATACATCTAATTCTGTATATAGTAGTATTAAACAGAATTTTACAAAATAATATAAAAAATTTTGTATATATGTTTTCATACATTATAATAAGTATCATACCCTCAATAAGTGATAGTTCAATTTCTTAAATAACTATTATATTTCAGAATAACTGATATGTTGCAGGTCTCATTCAACCCGGGGGGGAAAAAGCGTTTAAAAGTAATTGCCATTCAAGTTCTTTTAATTCAAGGAGGAGGGACTGAGGGCCCCCCCTAATACCCACTTTTACCAAGTCAATACCCATAAAAGAAAAGCTGTGTCCGACATGATCTAAAATGTGCTTTGATAGGGCATTGTCAGTTTTTTTATTTCTTATAGCGTAATTATGTTGGTAAACACGGTCACGCAGCTTGCGGTCCGTCTTACCAACATAAAACGCAGCACAGCAATTACACTGGGCTAGATAAACAACAGACTTGGTTTCACACCCAATCTTGTGTTTGATGTAAAATTTCTCATTCCTTATAAAAAAGGAATTCCCTGTTTTCAGTAACCAGCACCAATTACAAAGACCGCAAGGGACACTACCAGGTTGTCTTGAGGTTAAGTTACTAAGATCCCTAGTTTGCAGCAGTTCTTTTAGATTTCTACCTCTCCTGAAAACAAATAAAGGGAAAGAACCCAGGATTTCCAATAAGTAGGCATTATTCACAATGAAATGCCAGTTCTTCTTGATAATAGAACACATGCTATCAATGTGTTCGTTGTGGGTTAAAATGAGACTGGTCTTAAAATCTTGTATAGAACTCACAGTAGTTTGTCTATTGTTATTGTTCTCATATAAGGGAGAACTGGGTTCATTACTAGATATAGATGTTTGCATATTTGCTGTATTCAGAGGATCACTTAAGGTAGAGTTAGAGAGTAATGGCTTGTAAAACCCTAACACTCTCTTCTGTGAAACTTCTCTAATTACGCTGTCAAGGAGTTCACAAGGGTACCCCCTATTCAAAAACATGCCTTTAAGATTAGAACACTCAGTTTCAAAAGCTGTATCAGTATTACACATACGTGTAGCTCTCACTAATTGGCCCTTTACTATGGACTTTTTCTGTTTCCATGGATGGTTGCTGGAATAGTGTAGGAAAGCGTTACAGTATGTGTGTTTTCTGAAAATGCTAGAAAGGAATCGCTTGTTGTCAACATCCTTAATAAGTTTCACATCAAGGTAATCTATCTCTTTATCAGAGAAATGGTGAGTGAACATTAGGAAAGGACAAGAAGTGTTCATTTTCTTTAATAAATTGAGGGCACAATCTTCATCTCCCTGTATAAGAATGAATACGTCGTCTAAAAAACGCGTATAAAACTTTCTTATCTCTTTGAATAAGGCATCTTTAAACAAGAATGTCTTTTCCCAATACGCTACCACTAGATTGGCAACGCTCCCCCCACACGGGGAACCCATTGCAATACCTCTTTTTTGGAGGTAATAATTATTGTCAAAAATGAAGAAGTTAGATGTTAAAATGATGTCAAGTAAGATGGTAACGACATCGATTTCATCTTTAGGTGCTCCGAGATCAAGTAACATCAATTCAACCCATTCAATAGCCTCACAGTGTGGTATACAAGTATATAAATCAACAACATCAATTGTTAGGAAGTTATTTGAAGGGTCAAAAAGAATGTCGTTGATGGACGTTAAAAAAGACCATGAGTCTTTACAGATCTGGGGTAACAACTTAAGGTATTTATTTAAGATGTAATCAACAACCTTAGCACAAGGGTACGTAATACAGCATCTCCCATCCACCAGAGCCCGCATGGGTGGATCCACCAAGTTTTTATGTATTTTTGGGATTCCAAACATTACTGGGACTCTGGGGAAGGAGATGTTGATGAAGTTAAAGGTTTCCATGTCTATCCTTCCTTCTATGAATAAATCTCTAAGGTACCCTTTAATGCGATTGTAGTTACCTGACATCTCATTAAGAGATGAAGATTCATACGCTGGTGTGTTGAGTACTTTAAACATCTTGACATTATAGTCATCCTTGTCAAGGATGACCAAACCCCCACCTTTATCTGGTTTAATCACCCTAATAGGAAAATTCTTAAGATTTTCCAGGCTCGCCCTTTGTTCAGGTGAAATGTTGTTTCTATTTTCAAACCACCTAATATTCTGAAATAAGAATCTAAGGTCTATTTCACAAGCATATTCAAATGTTTGCAAAATAGGGTGTAGCGGGGGGTTGAACGTACTCAACATTTTGAAAGGGTGTGTATCAAAAGCAGAATCACCTTTAAATAAAGCTCTAAGGTTTAACCTGCGTACATAACATTTTAAGTCCATCAAGCATTTAGGTAGACTGATCATCTGGTCCGGAACAAACGATAGCCCAAAAGCCAACAATTCAATGAGTTCTTGATCAATGAAAACATCAGAGAAGTTGTACACAGTAAAGTCTCCTTTTAGATTTTTCAGGATGGTAGGTTTACCAGTTGGAAAAACAGGAAGTTCATTTCCTAATTGTTCGAATTGTTTTTCCTTTGGGTTTTCCTCCGCCCTAAAAAAGACTTATTCTGATTATTAAAGTTAGGATGGTATCCGTTTTTGTTGTAGTTGGATTTTATCCTGTTGCTTCTCCTCGGTTGTTGGGACGATGGGCCTTCGTCACCATCTTCATTTTCGACATCATTCTCTTCTAATGTGTGGAGACCATCCCTAACATTGCTGTTATTAATTGAACCATCTTGGTTAGGGGAACCCATTGTTGTTTTAACCAAATTGGGGTACGCCTTCTCAGCAGCGTATGCTTGACGATCTCTTGTTAGTTTTTTAATTTTATTGGTTTTTAATTTAACCAACAAGGAGTCAATACTATCAAAGATCCGGTGATAATCATATTTGTACCGGATAAAGTTAAGGTCAACTTTAATTTTACTGTCTAGAGCATTAGTTTCGAGTAGTAAGGCGTCAATATGTTTTTCATAATGTTTGACCATGACGCCTAATAACTCGAGCCCTTGCTTGTTCAAAACACAATTGAGTTCGTCTACAAACAAAGAATCAGAAAATAGCCCTGTAGGTGTGAAGGAACTCCTTAAGCCTTTAGGCACGATACTCTCTCTGATACATTGTTTAAAATAGGAGACTTCCAATTGAAGTTTCCTAATTTTCAGCATATTACTGTCCAAGAGTTTTAAATTAATGGAAATGTTATCATCAGTATTACCTGACATACTTGTCCCTGTAGCCGACGGCCCCGTAGGTCCAAAAGAAAAAACTTCAATGTTGTTGGCCCATTCTCCAAAGGAGGGTACGCCAATAAGCCCAGGGTTGCAATTGTTGCCACTCAAGATAGTACAGTTGTTTGCCCCAGTCGCAGGAACATTACCAACAGACCGATTGAAGCCATCCGTTTGTCTAGTTGCTGCAGGCGGTGACAAACCGAGGGCAATTTCAGGAGCGTTAGAGGTCAAAACAGAACCGACCGTTCTCTGTGCTTGTCCAGGCTCAATGGAATAGGAAGAGCTGTTAGCCGACCTCGTCACATTGTTGTTCAAAGAAGAGGCAGCAGTGTTCCGTAAATTGGATATACCGTTAGACTCAATCATGTCTAACCGTGAGTTGAGGGAATCAAGCCGCTGGGTAAGTAGAACCAACAAGTCCCCAACGTTGTTTCCATCACGAACAGGAAGATCATCCACTGCCGGCGTGTTCTCAGTCGCAAAGAGAACCGGAGTCCTAGGGCTAGACATATCGCACACACAAACTGGTAAAAAGAACGAAAAACAAAACAAGTGAATGAAAAGCGAAGCAAAGCCACTAGGAACTCAGGCAGGAAGAATTATAGTTAACGTATTTTAATAAAAACGTTTTCACTCTTGCAAAGCAGGAGCTTCTTCAGACAACTTAAAAAGTACAAAGACACTTCTTTTAAAAGTAACAGCTGGTTAGTTCTATGATGTCATTTCCTTTCCAGCTGAAAATATTACGGACCACTTTTAATATATAACAAAAGGACAAATTTATAATAGGTATAGTAAAAGTCTTCATAACATTTCCTGAACTCAAATCATGTGAACAATTATAATATTTTATAAAATACAGTTAAAAATCATGTGGTACACCGGAACTTTTTGTCTTAAGCATACTAAATACCCCAAGGGGGCAACAATAACTACATATTGAAAAGCATACATCTAATTCTGTATATAGTAGTATTAAACAGAATTTTACAAAATAATATAAAAAATTTTGTATATATGTTTTCATACATTATAATAAGTATCATACCCTCAATAAGTGATAGTTCAATTTCTTAAATAACTATTATATTTCAGAATAACTGATATGTTGCAGGTCTCATTCAACCCGGGGGGGGGAAAAGCGTTTAAAAGTAATTGCCATTCAAGTTGATTGTAATTGACTCTTAAGTTTTTAGCTAAGGGTTTGATAACTAATGCAAATAATAGAGAGGATAATGGACACTCTTGCTTTGTGCCTTTGTTTAAAGCGAATCCTTGAGAAATGTAAGATCTAATTTTAACATATCTTTCTAGTCTCTATACAGGTTTTTTAATTTTCCGATACTTTTTTCTGGAACTTCAAACACTTCTAAAGTTTTAAACAAGTAGTTCCAATCTACAGAATCAAAAGGTCTTTCAATATCTAAGCTAAGTATAGATGATTTCTGGTTCATTCCTTTTGCTAAATCTAAAATAATTACTACCCTTTGTATATTATCATATATTAATCTATTGGCTATAAATGAAGTTTGATATTTATCAGTTAATGTATCTACTATTTGTCTGAATCTTGTAGTGAAGATGGAAGTAAATAATTTGTAGTCTACATTTAATAATGAAATAGGTCTATATGAGGAAACTAACTTATTATTATTTTCTTGTGTAACTATAGGTGAGATTACTGAAAATTTCCATGAGGGAAAAATTATTTTGTCACTCTAAACTATCTGGAAAATGACAGTAATTCTAAAATATGTAATGGGAGCAGATTATACAATTCCATACCTAAGCCATTTAACCCTGGAGCTTTACTATTTTCCCTTTTTTAGGGTAATAGTCTTATTCAACACAGATATTTGCTGTTCGTTAAGTTTATTAGTAACATTTTTCTTTAAATACTTGTCAGTTTTGTAATCATCACGATTATTACTTTTATCTTTATTAAGATCTTCATGTAATTTTTTAAAAAAATATTAAGGATTGCCTCTATGTCTGAAGTAAAGTTGTTGGTGTGAAGATTTTAGATACTGTTGATTTGTGCCTTTTTGCCTAACACCATACTTCTATTAGGTAATGTATGTAGATTTTTTGAATTGCATAACTGTTCAATTTTATTTTTTCTAAACCTATCTCCACTTCATGTTTTAAATCTGTTTGATATTTTGTCATTAACTTTTGAAGGACTTCAGTATTATCTAATTTCTTTGTTTGTTGTTCAAACATCATTTTGTGTATTTCATTGTGTATTTCTAACAGCTCTTTATCCCACTCTTTCATTTTATTACTAGCCCAGCTTCCCATTCTATCTTTAATAAGAATTTTTAAGGAGTCCCATAGAAAGACTTTACTAACTTGACCATTATCAGTCAAAGATAAAACACTCTTTATTTGTTTTTTTTTTTTATTTTATCACGTACACTGGGATTCTATAAATAATTTGATATTTCCTTATATCCATTAATATATTGATACTTAGTGCATTGTAAACAGATAAAGGACATGGAATGGATTTAAAATAATTCACTTTATTAAGTAAATCTCTAGAGGCATAAATCCTATCAATTCTAGTTTGTGTCCCATGCACATAAAATAATGATTGAAGAACATTGAATTATCTTCTGTTTTTACTATTAAATCAACTAAATTATTATTACTAATAATGTAGATTTAATGTTCTATGTAGCCAGGTTATTAAGAGGTTTATTATATTATCTCTCTCATACTTTTTAGGTATACCATAAATTCTAATTTTATTTTGTCTAAGTATATTTTCTAAATCATAAATTTTATCTGTGAGCCAGTTATTTTGTTTTAAAAGAAATTTAGTCTGAGACTCTCCTTCAGTTATTGTCACTTCATGATTATTTAAAGCTTCTTCCATACTGCTTATTTGTGCACTTTATTGTTTCATAAGATTTTCTAAATTATCCATCTTCATTCTGGTTTCTTCTTTGAAACTCTTTTTGCATCTTCAAAATT
>NC_056743.1:1872482637-1872571126 GCF_019279795.1 Protopterus annectens | reverse complement strand
AGAAGGGGTAAGTCCGGGAAAAGGGGAAGAAAAAAATTTAAAAAAGGAAAAAATTTTAAATGCCTGACTAATCAAAGACTGATAAACGCACAGTACACAGAAACATTCACATCTAAGACGTGACTAATCAAACACTGATGAATGCACAGTACACAGAAACATTCATATCTAAGACCTGATTAATCAGAGACTGATGAATGCACAGTGCCCAGAAAGATTCACATCTAAAACCTGACTAATCACACTGATGAATGCATAGTACACAGAAACATTCACATCTAAGACCTGACTATTCAGAGATTGATGAATGCACAGCACACAGAAACATTCACATTTAAGACCTCACTAATCATAGACTGATGAATGCACAGTATACAGAAACATTCACATCTAAGACCTGACTAATCAGAGACTGATGAATGCACAGTACACAGAAACATTCACATCTAAGACCTGACTAATCAGAGACTGATGAATGCACAGTGCCCAGAAACATTCATATCTAAGACCTGACTAATCAGAGACTGATGAATGCACAGCACACAGAAACATTCACATGTAAGACCTGAGTATTCAAATATTGATGAATGTACAGCACACAGAAACATTCACACTTAAGACCTCACTAATCAGAGACTGATGACTGCACAGTATACAGAAACATTCACATCTAAGACCTGACTAATCAGAGACTGATGAATGCACAGTACACAGAAACATTCACATCTAAGACCTGACTAATCATACAATGATGAATGCACAGTACACAGAAACATTCACATCTAAGACCTGACTAATCACAGACTGATGAATGCACAGCACATAGAAACATTCACACCTAAGACCTGACTAATCATACACTGATGAATGCACAGTACACAGAAACATTCACATAGGTTCATAGGTTCATAGGTTGGTACTAGGCTATTAGCCCTAGGGCCTATACAAGCCTAGCCATAACAATTCCCTGGCTATTTCTTCCCACATTATTTACTTTCCTGGACTCTTGTCTAGCAGAGCGACTGACGTGATCCCTGGGGTGAAGTTCCTTTCTCCCATCCAATCGTCAAGGTTCCTCTTGAAGAGGTCCAAAGAGGCACTCTGCTTGACATGTATGGGCAATCTATTCCAGAGTCTGGGGAGTCTCTGGGTCAGGAACCTATCCCTCCAGCATGTTTTGTTTATTGTGATGACAAGGTTTAGATCCCTGGAGCGTGTAGCTCTGAGGAATTGGGATTTCTTTAAGTGTAGCATGTCCAACAGCTCTGGGTTTGACATGGCCTTGTATGTTAAGCAGAGATCGCCTCTGAGTAGACGATATGCGACAGAGTATAGCTGGAGTTTTTTAAGGCAGTCAGCATAGGGCATCTGCTTTAGGCCTGTGATTCTTTTTTGTGAGGTATTTCTGAGGCCTTTCCAGTTGTTGCAGATGTCTTGAGAGGTACATACCAAATGGGGCATTGTATTCTATAATGGGTCTAATGAAGGATGAGTACAGTGGGACAATGACCTCCTTTTTTCTGGATGAAAAGCCCTTCGTGATGAGGTGTGCCACATAGAAGGATTTCCTGACTGTTGTGGCGATGTGGTTATCGAAGGTGAGACCACTGTCCACCTGTGTCCCTAAGTCTCTTATCACACTTTCTGTGTTTAGTGTACTGTCACCTATATGGTAATTCATGGTTACATGTTTTTTCCCAAAGGGGATAACAATACATTTCTTGGCATTGAGTTTGAGCCCATGGCTCTGGCACCAAGCATCTGTTTCTGTAAGGCCCTTTTGTAGAGTATCCACATAATTTGGGGATTCAATAATGGCTCCCACTTTGCAGTCATCTGCAAACTTTGTTAGCCAGAGTCCCTTAGTGTTGACCTGTACTTCAGAGAAGTAGATGCCAAACAAAATGACCCCAGGACTGAACCCTGAGGTACTCCACTTGTCACTTGTCTGGAGCTGGATTTGGAGTCGGCTACTTTTACAGTGTGGGTTCTATCAGTAAGCCATTTAGCAACCCATTGGGTGACATAGGGATTAATGCTCAACTTAGTAAGTTTATCTATGATTCCAGAGTGGGGGATGGTGTCAAAGGCCTTGGCAAGGTCTAGATAGGCTGTGTGGACCACCTTACCCTTGTCCATGGCTCTGGAGACTGATTCAAAGAAGTCAATCAGGTTCAAGAGACAAGATCGGCCCTTCACAAACACAAACTGGGTGGGGTCTAGTGTTTGAAGGTTGCCAATGTCTTTGTTTATAAGTTCTATGATAATACGCTCCATGGCCTTGCAGATAAGGCTTGTCAGACTGATGGGACGGTAGTTTCTGGGATCCAAGGTGGATCCCCCCTTGTGGATTGGGATAACTGTAGCTCTGCGCCACTCAGTGGGCACGAAACCTGAGGTGAGGCTATGATTAAACATGACACTTAGGTGAGGTGCCAGTTCATATTGTAGTTCATGTAGTACACAGCCCGGTATGTCATCTGGTCCCATGGATGCTGTATTCTTGGCTTTAGAGAGTGCGTTTTGTACCTGTGTGGCCGTTATTACTGGAATGTAAGACCTCAGTATTCAGAGATTGATGAATGTACAGCACACAGAAACATTCACACTTAAGACCTCACTAATCAGAGACTGATGACTGCACAGTGCCCAGAAACATTCATATCTAAGACCTGACTAATCAGAGACTGATGAATGCACAGCACACAGAAACATTCACATGTAAGACCTGAGTATTCAAATATTGATGAATGTACAGCACACAGAAACATTCACACTTAAGACCTCACTAATCAGAGACTGATGACTGCACAGTATACAGAAACATTCACATCTAAGACCTGACTAATCAGAGACTGATGAATGCACAGTACACAAAAACATTCACATCTAAGACCTGACTAATCATACAATGATGAATGCACAGTACACAGAAACATTCACATCTAAGACCTGACTAATCAGAGACTGATGAATGCACAGCACATAGAAACATTCACACCTAAGACCTGACTAATCATACACTGATGAATGCACAGTACACAGAAACATTCACATGTAAGACCTGAGTATTCAGAGATTGATGAATGTACAGCACACAGAAACATTCACACTTAAGACCTCACTAATCAGAGACTGATAACTGCACAGTATACAGAAACATTCACATCTAAGACCTGACTAATCAGAGACTGGTAAATGCACAGTACACAGAAACATTAACATCTAAGACCTGACTAATCATACACTGATGAATGCACAGTACACAGAAACATTCACATCTAAGAACTGACTAATCAGAGACTAATGAATGCACAGTACACAGAAACATTAACATATAAGACCTAACTAATTAAACACTGATGAATGCACAGTACACAGAAACATGCACATCTAAGACCTGACTAATCAGAGTCTGATGAATGCACATTACATAAAAACATTCACATCTAAGACCTGACTAATCAGAGACTGATGAATACACAGTGCCCAGAAATGTTCAAATCTAAGACCTGGCTAATCAGAGACTGATGAATGCACAGTACACAGAAACATTCACATCTAAGACCTGACTAATCAGAGACTGATGAATGCACAGTGTCCAGAAATGTTCACATCTAAAACCTGACTAATCAGAGATTGAATGCACAGTACACAAAAACATTCACATTTAAGACCTGACTAATCAGAGACTGATGAATGCACAGCTCACAGAAACATTCACATCTAATACATGAATAATCAGAGACTGATGAATGCACAGTACACAGAAACATTCACATCTAAGACTTGGCAATTGAAGAATTACACATAACAAGCACATTTTTGTCTGTAGTTACCTTAGGATTTTGCTCTACTTCAGTACTAACAGTAAGGGGATACTGAGGTACACATAACCGAGGACATATTGGTAGTATGGGTCCAACTATCCAGCAATGGGGATCAAGAGATTAAGGGGTAAATTAAAGAAAATACAATGATGATAGAGACGAGCAACAAAGACACTTGGCTGGCAAAATCAGTGTGTGATAGTTACATTAATAATGAGACATGCTAACAATGAATGCACAAAGATATCAGTGTGTGATAGTTATATTAATAATGAGACATGCTAACAATGAATGCACAAAGATATCAGTGTGTGATAGTTATATTAATAATGAGACATGCTAACAATGAATGCACAAAGATATCAGTGTGTGATAGTTATATTAATAATGAGACATGCTAACAATGAATGCACAAAGATATCAGTGTGTGATAGTTATATTAATAATGAGACATGCTAACAATGAATGCACAAAGATATCAGTGTGTGATAGTTACATTAATAATGAGACATGCTAACAATGAATGCACAAAGATATCAGTGTGTGATAGTTACATTAATAATGAGACATGCTAACAATGAATGCACAAATATATCAGTGTGTGATAGTTATATTAATAATGAGACATGCTAACAATGAACTGCACAAAGATATCAGTGTGTGATAGTTATATTAATAATGAGACATGCTAACAATGAATGCACAAAGATATCAGTGTGTGATAGTTATATTAATAATGAGACATGCTAACAATGAATGCACAAAGATATTAGTGTGTGATAGTTACATTAATAATGAGACATGTTAACAATGAATGCACAAAGATATCAGTGTGTGATAGTTACATTAATAATGAGACATGCTAACAATGAATGCACAAAGATATCAGTGTGTGATAGTTACATTAATAATGAGACATGCTAACAATGAATGCACAAAGATATCAGTGTGTGATAGTTACATTAATAATGAGACATGCTAACAATGAATGCACAAAGATATCAGTGTGTGATAGTTATATTAATAATGAGACATGCTAAGAATGAACTGCACAAAGATATCAGTGTGTGATAGTTACATTAATAATGAGACATGCTAACAATGAATGCACAAAGATATCAGTGTGTGATAGTTATATTAATAATGAGACATGCTAACAATGAAATGCACAAAGATATCAGTGTGTGATAGTTATATTAATAATGAGACATGCTAACAATGAACTGCATAAAGATATCAGTGTGTGATAGTTATATTAATAATGAGACATGCTAACAATGAATGCACAAAGATATCAGTGTGTGATAGTTATATTAATAATGAGACATGCTAACAATGAACTGCACAAAGATATCAGTGTGTGATAGTTATATTAATAATGAGACATGCTAACAATGAACTGCACAAAGATATCAGTGTGTGATAGTTATATTAATAATGAGACATGCTAACAATGAACTGCACAAAGATATCAGTGTGTGATAGTTATATTAATAATGAGACATGCTAACAATGAATGCACAAAGATATCAGTGTGTGATAGTTACATTAATAATGAGACATGCTAACAATGAATGCACAAAGATATCAGTGTGTGATAGTTATATTAATAATGAGACATGCTAACAATGAATGCACAAAGATATCAGTGTGATAGTTATATTAATAATGAGACATGCTAACAATGAACTGCACAAAGATATCAGTGTGTGATAGTTATATTAATAATGAGACATGCTAACAATGAATGCACAAAGATATCAGTGTGTGTGATAGTTATATTAATAATGAGACATGCTAACAATGAATGCACAAAGATATCAGTGTGTGATAGTTACATTAATAATGAGACATGCTAACAATGAATGCACAAAGATATCAGTGTGTGATAGTTATATTAATAATGAGACATGCTAACAATGAATGCACAAAGATATCAGTGTGTGATAGTTATATTAATAATGAGACATGCTAACAATGAACTGCACAAAGATATCAGTGTGTGATAGTTATATTAATAATGAGACATGCTAACAATGAATGCACAAAGATATCAGTGTGTGATAGTTATATTAATAATGAGACATGCTAACAATGAATGCACAAAGATATCAGTGTGTGATAGTTACATTAATAATGAGACATGCTAACAATGAATGCACAAAGATATCAGTGTGTGATAGTTATATTAATAATGAGGCATGCTAACAATGAACTGCACAAAGATATCAGTGTGTGACAGTTATATTAATAATGAGGCATGCTAACAATGAACTGCACAAAGATATCAGTGTGTGATAGTTATATTAATAATGAGACATGCTAACAATGAACTGCACAAAGATATCAGTGTGTGATAGTTATATTAATAATGAGACATGCTAACAATGAACTGCACAAAGATATCAGTGTGTGATAGTTATATTAATAATGAGACATGCTAACAATGAACTGCACAAAGATATCAGTGTGTGATAGTTATATTAATAATGAGACATGCTAACAATGAACTGCACAAAGATATCAGTGTGTGATAGTTATATTAATAATGAGACATGCTAACAATGAACTGCACAAAGATATCAGTGTGTGATAGTTATATTAATAATGAGACATGCTAACAATGAATGCACAAAGATATCAGTGTGTGATAGTTATATTAATAATGAGACATGCTAACAATGAATGCACAAAGATATCAGTGTGTGATAGTTATATTAATAATGAGACATGCTAACAATGAACTGCACAAAGATATCAGTGTGTGATAGTTATATTAATAATGAGACATGCTAACAATGAACTGCACAAAGATATCAGTGTGTGATAGTTATATTAATAATGAGACATGCTAACAATGAATGCACAAAGATATCAGTGTGTGATAGTTACATTAATAATGAGACATGCTAACAATGAACTGCACAAAGATGAGTAACTCACAGAAAAGATGTGAGAGGTTGGTTGGTGTAGGACTGGCCGATACTCCATAACATATATGCAAAAAAAATTTATAGTAGTAGGAAAATGAAAAGGGACTCCAATTTATGAGCCACAAAAATGAATTTCCCTTTTCAAGTGATGAAATATAGAGGATTATCTATCTATCTATCTATCTATCTATCTATCTATCTATCTATCTGTACAGCTATCTGCCAGAAATTGAAACTGACTCTAGAGAGAGAACATGCAGTAAAGCAAATAGACAGTATTGTTATTATTTTTAGTAATAAGATAAGAAATTGGTCAAATTTCACAAGAATCCTTCTCCTCCAATATTCATTTCAGTTTTGGGATTTACAAGTATTTTTCTCAGAGGTGAAATGTCAGCATTCTTGAAGATGAAGCCTAGCAAAGATGGGGTAATGGGGTGGTTAGAACACCAGCATAGAGGGACACTGAAGCAGTAAACTAAACTGAAGAGAATAGTTTAAGAGGACATATGGAAAAGATAGGGAATGTAGCATAAGCAGAAGGCCAGTACAGAGGGACACTGAAGTACTAAGCTAGATGGAAGAGAATAGTGTAAGGGGACATATGGAAAAGGCAGGGAATGTAGCATACGCAGAAGGCCAGTACAGAGGGACACTGAAGTACTAAGCTAGTGTAAGGGGACATATGGAAAAGGCAGGGAATGTAGCATAAGCAGAAGGCTAGTACAGAGGGTCAGTGAAGTACTAAGCTAGAGGGAACAGAATAGTGTAAGGGGACATATGGAAAAGGCAGGGAATGTAGCATACGGATAAGGCCGGTACAGAGGGACACTGACGTACTAAGCTAGTGTAAGGGGACATATGGAAAAGTCAGGGAATGTAGCATATGCAGAAGGCCAGTACAGAGGGACACTGACGTACTAAGCTAGAGGGAACAGAATAGTGTAAGGGGACATATGGAAAAGGCAGGGAATGTAGCATAAGCAGAAGGCCAGTACAGAGGGACACTGACGTACTAAGCTAGTGTAAGGGGACATATGGAAAAGACAGGGAATGTAGCATAAGCAGAAGGCCAGTACAGAGGGACACTGATGTACTAAGCTAGTATAAGGGGACATATGGAAAAGGCAGGGAATGTAGAATAAGCAGAAGGCCAGTACAGAGGGACACTGACGTACTAAGCTAGTGTAAGGAGACATATGGAAAAGACAGGGAATGTAGCATAAGCAGAAGGCCAGTACAGAGGGACACTGAAGTACTAAGCTAGTGTAAGGGGACATATGGAAAAGGCAGGGAATGCAGCATAAGCAGAAGGCTAGTACAGAGGGACACTGAAGTACTAAGCTAGTGTAAGGGGACATATGGAAAAGACAAGGAATGTACCATAAGCAGAAGGCCAGTACAGAGGGACACTGACATACTAAACTAGTGTAAGGGGACATATGGAAAAGGCAGGGAATGTAGCATAAGCAGAAGGCCAGTACACAGGGACACTGACATACTAAGCTAGTGTAAGGGACATATGGAAAAGGCAGGGAATGTAGCATAAGCAGAAGGCCAGTACAGAGGGACACTGAAGTACTAAGCTAGTGTAAGGGGACATATGGAAAAGGCAGGGAATGTAGCATAAGCAGAAGGCCAGTACAGAGGGACACTGATGTACTAAGCTAGTGTAAGGGGACATATGGAAAAGGCAGGGAATGTAGCATAAGCAGAAGGCCAGTACAGAGGGACACTGATGTACTAAGCTAGTGTAAGGGGACATATGGAAAAGGCAGGGAATGTAGCATAAGCAGAAGGCCAGTACAGAGGGACACTGACGTACTAAGCTAGTGTAAGGGGACATATGGAAAAGGCAGGGAATGTAGCATAAGCAGAAGGCCAGTACAGAGGGACACTGACGTACTAAGCTAGTGTAAGGGGACATATGGAAAAGGCAGGGAATGTAGCATAAGCAGAAGGCCAGTACAGAGGGACACTGACGTACTAAGCTAGTGTGAGGGGACATATGTAAGTGATGGGGAGTGGAAGCACAAAAAGGATGTGATATTCCAGCCTAGAATAACTGACACAAAACTGGCACACAGAGATGAAGGTCACAGAGGATAATGAGAATGAGAAGAGGTCACAGAGGATAATGAGAATGAGAAGAGGTCACAGAGGATAATGAGAATGAGAAGAGGTCACAGAGGATAATGAGAATGAGAAGAGGTCACAGAGGATAATGAGAATGAGAAGAGGTCACAGAGGATAATGAGAATGAGAAGAGGTCACAGAGGATAATGAGAATGAGAAGAGGTCACAGAGGATAATGAGAATGAGAAGAGGTCACAGAGGATAATGAGAATGAGAAGAGGTCACAGAGGATAATGAGAATGAGAAGACAGCAGATGTTACAAGGAAGAAGGAGAGCAGATACAGGGCTGTAGGGGGTGAAGGAGAGCTGAAGGAAGAAGGAGAGCAGATACAGGGCTGTAGGGGGTGAAGGAGAGCTGAAGGAAGAAGGAGAGCAGATACAGGTCTGTAGGGGGTGAAGGAGAGCTGAAGGAAGAAGGAGAGCAGATACAGGGCTGTAGGGGGTGAAGGAGAGCTGAAGGAAGAAGGAGAGCAGATACAGGGCTGTAGGGGTGAAGGAGAGCTGAAGGAAGAAGGAGAGCAGATACAGGGCTGTAGGGGGTGAAGGAGAGCTGAAGGAAGAAGGAGAGCAGATACAGGGCTGTAGGGGGTGAAGGAGAGCTGAAGGAAGAAGGAGAGCAGATACAGGGCTGTAGGGGGTGAAGGAGAGCTGAAGGAAGAAGGAGAGCAGATACAGGGCTGTAGGGGGTGAAGGAGAGCTGAAGGAAGAAGGAGAGCAGATACAGGGCTGTAGGGGTGAAGGAGAGCTGAAGGAAGAAGGAGAGCAGATACAGGGCTGTAGGGGTGAAGGAGAGCTGAAGGAAGAAGGAGAGCAGATACAGGGCTGTAGGGGGTGAAGGAGAGCTGAAGGAAGAAGGAGAGCAGATACAGGGCTGTAGGGGTGAAGGAGAGCTGAAGGAAGAAGGAGAGCAGATACAGGGCTGTAGGGGGTGAAGGAGAGCTGAAGGAAGAAGGAGAGCAGATACAGGGCTGTAGGGGTGAAGGAGAGCTGAAGGAAGAAGGAGAGCAGATACAGGGCTGTAGGGGGTGAAGGAGAGCTGAAGGAAGAAGGAGAGCAGATACAGGGCTGTAGGGGTGAAGGAGAGCTGAAGGAAGAAGGAGAGCAGATACAGGGCTGTAGGGGGTGAAGGAGAGCTGAAGGAAGAAGGAGAGCAGATACAGGGCTGTAGGGGTGAAGGAGAGCTGAAGGAAGAAGGAGAGCAGATACAGGGCTGTAGGGGGTGAAGGAGAGCTGAAGGAAGAAGGAGAGCAGATACAGGGCTGTAGGGGTGAAGGAGAGCTGAAGGAAGAAGGAGAGCAGATACAGGGCTGTAGGGGGTGAAGGAGAGCTGAAGGAAGAAGGAGAGCAGATACAGGGCTGTAGGGGTGAAGGAGAGCTGAAGGAAGAAGGAGAGCAGATACAGGGCTGTAGGGGGTGAAGGAGAGCTGAAGGAAGAAGGAGAGCAGATACAGGGCTGTAGGGGTGAAGGAGAGCTGAAGGAAGAAGGAGAGCAGATACAGGGCTGTAGGGGTGAAGGAGAGCTGAAGGAAGAAGGAGAGCAGATACAGGGCTGTAGGGGGTGAAGGAGAGCTGAAGGAAGAAGGAGAGCAGATACAGGGCTGTAGGGGGTGAAGGAGAGCTGAAGTGATCTGTGCCTGTTCCTCCTTTGTCACAGGCTGAGCATAGCTGCCATTTGGGCTTAGATGGGGACTGCATGTCTAGTAAGAACCTCTGAACCTAAGAACGTGTGCAGAAGACTAATCATGCCAGTAACACCCAGATGACTCTATCTGTAGAGAAGTATTAAACTAAGAGAATCATCCATCACCAAGATTAACATTTTCTTCCTTGTGTTCAACAAATCCAACACTAAGTCCCTCGTCATCATTTTTTTATTTTTGAGAAGTTTATGTAAAAATAGCATAAAAACAGATTTTTTTCAGGAAGGTACGATCAAATGTTAGAGACTTTTTATTGTGTTTTAAATTGTTAACTGGGACAAAGCACTGATCACAGATGACCAAGACTTTGAATTTACATCCTTGTGTAGTCATATTACAGTGGAGAAAAAAAAAAAACATTGCAATGCTTGGCTTATTCCATACACCTGGTTTACGAAAACTAAAACAAAACAAAATCAAGTGAAAGCTCCTGAATGGAGTATAAAAATGACATCTTATTTTACCATGTCGATAATAACAAATGCTTCACAGACTCACGGGCCTTCTATGACTGAAAAAGAAAATGGCCGCATTCTGCTTCCCTTTTTCAATATTGCAGCATACGCTATTTCCAATTATATAGGTGACATTTAGAAGAACTAATATTTTCAATATTTGCACTGTGAAAGTGACAGACAGCCACACATATACAGTGACAGGAAGTTGTAAAAAATACTGTAACTTTATCTAACTGGAAACAGAGTGGTAACCATGATACTTGGTTGTGCTGGATACCTTTGGCTAAAGAACAACAAAGTCATGTGACATTAAAGGGGGCACTGTTCCTGATGTCATGATCTCTGGTTGTGCTGGATACCTTTTACCAAAGAAAAAAAAATCATGTGTCAGTGAGGGAGGCACTGTTCCTGATGTCATGATCTTTGGCTATGATGGATACCTTTTACCAAAGAAAAAAGAAATCATGTGTCAGTGAGGGAGGCACTGTTCCTGATGTCATGATCTTTGGCTATGATGGATACCTTTTACCAAAGAAAAAAGAAATCATGTGTCAGTGAGGGAGGCACTGTTCCTGATGTCATGATCTTTGCTGTGTTGGATACCTGTGACCAAAGAACAACAAAGTTATGTGTCAGTGAAGGAGGCACTGTTCCTGATGTCATGGTCTTTGGCTGTGCTGGATGCCTCTGACCAAAGAACAATGAAGTCATGTGTCAGTGAAGGAGGCACTGTTCCTGATGTCATGGTCTTTGGCTGTGCTGGATGCCTCTGACCAAAGAACAATGAAGTCATGTGTCAGTGAAGGAGGCACTGTTCCTGATGTATGAGATAGACTGATGATGAGTTTTAATGGATTTAAGATAACAGGGGCTGACAAATTTAAAAGGAGAAGATGCAATTAAACAAGCTTATGGTTCTTATTATCTTACACTCATGTTTTTCAATGATGGGTTGATGCTGAAGCTATAACATATGCTGAGGTTGTGACAAAAAATTTGCCAAAACATTCTAGAACAGACTTTAAAAGATCTCAGCCTTCAGCACACTAGTCAACAAATACTCTTTCTCCACTCCCACATACTCCAACTCCATACAGATCACCCAAGAGTCACCAGAAAAGCAGGCTTAAGCCTATAAACTCCATTAAGTCTGCTTCCAAACATTAAGTCTGGTGATTCTATAGTTAATCATACAGACTCCACACTGACCAGACTGGATAAGAACAATGTGACTATAAGCTGCATGTCCAGTGTTGGGATCCATGATGTCACAAGGGTTCTAAAGTCCCTTAAATTCAACAAGTATGATTACTACATAATGGTGGACCATGTGGGTGTGAATGACCTGACGCACTCTACCCAGAGAGTCATGCAGAGAGGCATGATGGGATTTATTATACACATGTTAGAGGTAGGAAGGACACTTGTCTTGATTAGTATCTTACCCTGACCATGAATAATGCCAGATACCAAGACAAGATAATTGACTCTAACAGTTGGGCAATGTAGTTGATGTCATTCTAAGTGGACCCAGTATGTGTCAACCTGGGATGATATGGTTGATAAGCTTTCCTGTTTCAACAAGGGTGGTTTACACCTCCAATACCATGAGTCCTGTATAATGGCTAAAACCATGGCCACCCCTATAGAGCCATTTTAGGCAAAGTCGCCCTAATGGACATTCCTGTATTGCAAACCAGAATTTGGGCAAAAATATGGCAACACTGCTCAATGCTAGGAGTCTAAACAGAAAGATACCAGAACTTGGGGCCCTCTTGTAACCCAAGCATGTCAATATCTGTGTAACTAGTGAGACATGGTTTCTGTGCTATGACAGCACTCCCTCTACAATAGAATTCAACAACTACTATTCCTTCTAACTCTTGGGTAACTGTGGAGGAGTCTTTGTTAGAAATACCATCACCTCATGCCAAATTCCTAACAACACTAACTTTAACCTCCTGGAGATTCAAATCCCCTGTTACAAATCCAATCATAATTTCATTGCCAGTTCCATATTACCATCAGTGTCTCTCCAATGATCATGTAAATTACCTTAATACCATAGATGAGTTAAACATTAAATGAAATATCTTCTTGCTAGGGGATTTCAATTGCCAAACCATTACCTGACACACTTACACCCCAACAAATGGATATGCACAGTGTTTCCTAGACTTTGTTAACATCACATGCAGTGGAATAAATTGTAAAACTACCCACTACATGTTATAATATATTTGACTATGTCTTTACCAACCTAGCCAACATGTATACCCCACCACACATCTCCTCATCCCTTGTTAAATCTGACCATAAATCAGTCATCTTCTCCATTGGGGGTTAATGGTAGCACCACAATACTAAATAAAACCATATTTAGGGATCTTCTTCAGGACAAATCTATTTCAACTAGCAGAAGACCTAAGCAAATTTCCCAACAGTCCCCAATAATGGACCCATCTGAGAGGGATGCCACATTCACCTCTAGTTTTTACCAGTATCTAAACAGCTACATAAAAAGTCTATACCTATAGTCCATAAATTTAATGTCAAGTTCAATAGTAAACATATCCTATAGAACTCCCATATTAATAAAGTGTATAATAAAAAAGACAACAATGAAAAGATACAAAAAATCCTCATGTTTGTCCTCAAAACCTGCCAGTAAGGAACTTAAAAGCACTATTAGAAAAATGTAAAGCCAAATTCAAACTTAAGGTCGCTACTGATACCAAATGAAACTACACATCTTTTATCAGTTATGTCAGGAGATTAAAGAATAATATCCAACAATGCACTGAGCTCATCCATAATAATATCTCACATTCCAATCCTAAGGATGTAGCCAATATATTAGCAGATAAATTTAGTGCAACCTTTACCCCACCCACATTGTTATGCCCAATATCCTTGTAAATGTAGTTTTCCCTGTTATCCCTTTGGAACAAGTATTAGAATCCCTGTCAAATGTAAAACCTAATGCTTCTATGGAACCAGATTACATACCAGGCTGCATTCTCATCAGTGCCAAGTATGCACTATCTGAGCCTCTCAAACTGTTTAACCTTAGCCTATCCACATGGCTCTACACAATGGCGGGCCCTTTCCAAATCCAGGTAATTATATGCCCATCAGCCTCACCAGCATTATATGCAAAGCCATGGAATGTATCATAGCAGAACTCACTTAATGCAGACAGGACAGGGTTTTGTAAAGGGCAGGTCTTGTCTTCTGAATGCAGTAAACTTCTATAAAAAGGTTACAAAGGCTGTGGCCAGTGGTCACTCTGTATATGCTGTTTACCTTGACATGGCCAAGTCTTCTGTCAATATCCCCCATGATACTATTACTGAAAAATTGAACAAACTTAATGTAAGCTCTTTGATTGTCCACTGGATTGCAAAACTGAATATCTAAAAGATCCCAGGTTGTGAAAATTGCTGGCACCCTCTATGAATTCACAATTGTAACTAGAGTGGTACTATAGAGAACAGTGTTGGACCCTCTCCTAGTTGGCAAGTATTTTGCAGACATCCAAGCCAATAGCCCTGAAGTGTTATTGATTACATTTCCTGATGATTGCAAGCTGGGCACTGTTATCCATTCATCCACTAATACTAAACTAATCCAAAAAGAGCTTTTCCCACCACATATTTCATAAGTGATGTTCCTCTTCAAACATATATGATTGTAAGAGACCTGAGTACTTATGTGGACATCTCTCTCTCTCTCTCTCTCTCTCTCTCTCGGTTATCATGTTTCCATCATAGTCAAGAAATCCTTCATTCTGATCCAGCTAATTTCCAAGAAGAATCTCTTCAGGATCCAGACAAATCATCTTAACACTGTACTGTTCCCTTATCAGACCCATCATCAAACACAACGCCCCTTTGGTATGTACAAACCCATGTATCTCACTCATCTAGAAAGGCATCAACAATTTTTAACCAACAAAATTAAAGACCTTAAATCTGTCTACTATCCAAATAGAGTAGCAAACTCTCCATATACTCATCGGCCTACCAACTGTCCCAGAGTGACTTGCGGTTTGTTTTTGACCTATGAAAGTCCCATTCTTATTAGATGTCCTATTCCTTTACAAAACCAGTACCTCCACAAGCACTCATACTGGGACCAATGTTTACACCAACAAATAAACAAGACTAACTGGAGGGATAGCTTTCTGTCTCAATATATTCCCATCCTATGGAACAGTCACCACTACAGGTCAAGCAAAGTGCTACTTTATCTGTATTTAAGGCTAGTCTTGATGACTGGATGAGTAAATATAAATTTACACAAAAGTTATCATGTACAACCCTGCCTGATGTGAGAGGTGGTCACTATTAAGTACGTGTAAAGGGTGATAAGAACTTTAAGGTGAGTCTGTTTAAAGGTGTTTATGGCTAGACCTCTTATAATTCCTGTGATCATTTTCCATAGTATTTTTCCTATGTTCCTAGAATTTCCCTCTATCTATCTATCTATCTATCTATCTATCTATCTATCTATCTATCTATCTATCTATGCAACTTTTCATTGTATGATAGTGTGATGCATCCAAATTCAAATCTTTTGGTGACTGCATGGACATCTCACTGAAACCCTTACAATTTCCTTTTTTTAATATAGATATCTTTATCAGGAGTTGGTCTTTTGAAAGAGAAAATCAGAAACCCCACAGGTCTCCATAAACCTTTGTTCAGGTTCAGGTAGAAGGATATGAGTAATTTAGTATCCTGTCTTTTCTCAAAAACAGACTTTTGTTAATGAAATTAAATGATTTTTGTCATTGATTTAATCTAAATACAGTATCATGAAATTGTTTTCTTGGATGTCAAGGTTACCAGACAACATGATCACACTTCTACTAAATCTCATGCAGAATGTGAACAAGATCTTTGTGATAGATTTATTACATTAGGATCTTTGGTAATTGTAGTTGATTGTTGGGTGTATATTGGCCACACCTACTTACTTCTAGATTTCACATAAGTGAGCATCAGTGCTATCAAGACTAAAAAAAAAAAAATGCTCTCTATATCTAATACTTTGATTCACCAAAATGCCCGATTTCAAATTTACTATTATTGATAAGATTCGCTGCGAAAACTCAATAACATGGAAGCATTATGGATTACAAAAACTGATGCTTTGTTTCAACCTGGGTTAAATGAATGTGGATAAAGATGTATGTGATACTACTATATATTTTTATTATTTTTGTTGTTTTTTTTTTTTTGAAACTGAGCTTTTCCTTTTATTTCTGGATTGATGTGATCAATATTAATGTATTATTATTATATATATTCATTTTTGTCACTTTTGAAGAGAGGTCAGAGGTATTGCTTATCTGATCTACAGCAGTAACCAGGTTTATAGGTAGCCAACCTTTTTGTGTGCCTGGGATGCAACCAGAATGGAATATCTGACATATCATACTAATGTGAGCATATTTCAAAGACATTGTTACATGCTGAAAACAATTAATTATAAAAGTGCTGGACCAGTGCTTTGTTAAAAGATGTTTCTTACAGTGTGAGTAATGGCCTGTCCATTGATAACTCACAAAATCAGACCTTTCTAATAGGTACTTCTGTACAGGAGGTTCAAAGAGAAAGGCATCTCTCATTTTACAGATGATAAATAAGCCAGTTTACATGACTGTGTGATTGAAACTAATAACACATATGAATGAGCAGTAGCTTCTTAACTGTTAGAGAGCAAAATGTTATGAGGCCAGTAGGTACCATGTCATTCATTTATGGCATTATGGCAATAATGGGAAAAACTGGAACTCACCAGTATTTCTGCACAGCTGTCAGAATGTTGCAGCAGCTGACAGAATGTTACAGCAGTTGTCAGAATGTAGTGTCGGCTGTCAGAATGATATGTTTGCTGTCAAAATGGTACTGCAGTTATCAGAATGTTACTGCAGCTATCAGAATGTTACAGCAGCAGCATACTTTGTCACCTGCCAGCCTAGCATTCTGACAGTTTTATGGAGACAGGAGGAGTAGTGCAATCTTTTTCTGAGTGTTATCATCTGTTTTTAACCACCCTGCAATCTCCATATTTAAAAATAAATAGGGTAGTTTGATTGCAGGTGGGATGTTAAGGGTGGCAGCATACCTCTTACTAACATAAGCCATGTATGTTTCCTTTAATTCTTAAATGTCAAATGTTGACCCATTATAGCCTAGTGTTACCTCCAGGTGTTTCTACAATAGCATCTTACTGATGTCTCCAGGTGACTAATATAGCCTGTTCATATTTGCTTCAATAATTTCAAAACCATGCTACATATAAGCTACAGAGGCAGCACAGCTGCCCTGATATTTGAACTCTGTCTACTGCTCTTTTAGGGATATTAATTGTTCATACAGTATTCATTTATATTGTCATAATTTCCATATGTTCTCATATATGAACAAGCATATAACAAGCACAGACCTGCTTAGCCTTATAGGAAAGCTGACATATGGATGAACAAAATGCAGCTGACAGTATGTGTGCAGCTTGAGTGGTTACTGAGATATAGCAAGTTGTTTACAAAATATTGCACAATTAATATTTACTGTGCTTATTATGACTTATAAAATCCACTTTAAGACCTAGAATCTAATGAGCAACACCACTGTAAAGATTTGTTTGTGCTGAACAATTTGCAATTTACACTTAGTAATGCTTATGGCTCCAGTTTAATGAACATTTGTTTAAAATGTGAGGCCATATCTTGATTTTGTCAAAAAGCTGAGAATGCAATCATTGCAAGTTATGAGTACAAATTTCTAAATTTCCATTGAAGTAAATTAGCTTAGTTAATGTATTCCTTCCTAGAAAAGCATATTCTTCAAGAATGCAGACTTTTTATGTATTCTGTAAGAGCATGCTTATCTTAATAGAAGACTTTCCTATCAGTGTTTTCAAAGTTTAATTTCTGTTGCTGTTGTATGAATACATACTCAAAAGCTAAAGCAGCAAGGTAGCATCGAAAAGCTGACATTAGTTTGCTAAGCATGTATGGTGAAATGTCAGGGTAGGCTGCACAGGACTGGAATCATGAAGGAGTATTTGCAAAATGGTATGAAAACAACATTTTCCATATTGACATTACTAATGGACAAATGGAGTATGCTACCATCATGTCAGGGATAGAGTATGCAAGCAGTGGGTGTTTATTAAACATACATTATAATGTCAACTGCAGTGTGAAGACATTCAGAAATATAGTTGCTAAAGCAGCAATGAATGTTAACAATATTTTCATATTTGCATTAATATTGATAAAGTTGTATGACATATAGATAAGCAAATGGGGCCACCTTATACACATTAAGGCATGCAATTATGCCATTGATAATTGCCATCTAACATGCATAGCTTTGTAGATTGATATTATTATTCTGAAATATTGTGAAAATAATGTACACATAATTTGTGCAGTATCACAAATGCAGCACAGAATTGTTGTTGTCATTCATCACTGGAAATGTCTCCAACAGATGAACAATTCTCCTACTGATTCCTTATGTCTATCTTGCATGCTTACAGATATATATCCCTTTGACTATAACACTAGTAATGTTTGGCAAATAAAATTCCATTTTTCTTTCATAAATCTGCAATATTAATTCAGCTTTATTAGCTAGACATTTGATACTAACACCATCATGTAGACCATTGTTAAATGAACATTCATGCTTTATATTTTTGTCACTTGTATGATTTATGAAATACAGTGAATTGCTTCAGTTATGTTTTCAATAGATGACTAGGAGAACAGCTCATATGAAGCTAGCTGTTTCTTGCCTTAGAATAGTTCAGTTAACAAGGGATTTAACAATGGGTATATGCTACAAACAAACACGACTTCCATTTTTTTTAATTTTTGGTTTTAAATCTCTACCCTCCCCCAATCACTGCATAATTCTACAAATAACAAGAAACAATTTCATACGAGAGGGATTATATCAATGTCAGTAAGATAAAGCTAAAGACCATTTTAAGTCATTCAGAACTAAAACACCTTTTTGTATTCCAGATAACACCAATAGCTTCTTATGGTGTTCAGAGTCTAGATATTTTATTGGTCTGTCTTCCTTGCAGAGTGAGTCACCAATTAGTAACAGACAATATTAGAAAGTACAAGGTGTACTTAACAAAATGATATTGAGATTGTTAATCTTAGATGTTTTGCAGTGGAGAAATTAACCATTCATTTCTCCTTATATTGATATTTTGACATTTGTATTCATATTTTCATAACTGAGAGACCTGCATGTTATTTAGGGGCACAGAGTGAAATGTCTTGGCAGGAGAAGGAAAAGTACATTGTCAAAGTGCAGTTACAGTACACTGTACTGGAGATATTGATAGTTATTTGCCAGTAATTATGAAAAGATGAAATATTGCCATATCTACTTAATTTTTCTAAAGGTGGGTGACTTACAAACTATTACATCATGTCAAATGAAACTTTAGATTGTGTTGAACAAAACTATGATTGATATTTGCACTGAAAATTGTACATCTTGAGAAGTGTTCATGGTTATTTGTAATACTAATTGTACAAATAATCATATTTCTTCATATTTCTGTAAATATCTTAGCATGGATATAAAAATGAACTTTTTGCTGTTATGTGAAAGCCTATATCTGGCTAACCAAAATAAGTTGACAAAATACATCTACATTGGACAGTTTCCAAGATATGACAATTTGCTTGTGAAAAATCATAGAAAAATATCATTCTGGGTTTTTATATATAATAATATATTATAGCATGTATATAAAGATTGTGATTCTACTGGCTGTTATCAATGCAAAGAAGACATTTTTCTATTGATAACATTTCTGTTTGTACCATTGTGATAGCTTTTGTTGTTCTTAAAATATTTTCATTTCTTTGCATTATGCTTTTTAAGTTGACTTCCCAGAAAAAAAGTTTTGGAATGTAAGGATGTGTGTAGGCTGCTAGATGTGTGACATTCCACATCACATAGGTTTTAATGGGTCTATATCACTTTATTGAAGGTTCATTGTCACAAACCTTGAATGTTCACTTCAATGAATGACTTACCCAGGGAAAGTAACAAGTTGCCTATCTCTCAAAGCACAGTATTTCAAACCCACCCAGTTGGAGGCTGTGCCCCCCACACCCCCCTAACTGTATATACCAACTCTGAGATCACACTATAGTGGGGAAAAGAGCAAATTTCTGATGATGGCCAACTCATTCCTTTCCCTGGGTAATTCATTCGTTGAAGTGGACGTTCGCTGAAGTGAATGTTTGCTGTATTTGATTCGATGAATGAAGGTTACTGGCAATAAACCTTTCATTAAAGTGATATAGACCTGGTTTTAATAAGTCAAAACACAGCCTACCCTTACAATTGGTACTTTTTTCCCTAAAAAACATAAACAGAAACTATGTTAGGTAGTAGAACTTCTAACAACTCCAAATGCATCACACATTCAAAGTAAAGTAGAATTCTCATTGGCAGTTAATGAAGAGATCTCACAACCAACATGTCCTGAAACTTTTGAAAAACTAATCCTTTACTAGATAAACACATAGAAGTTCTATTAAAATACCCTAAGCATATTTTTGTAAGCAATAACATCATCTGGATCGCTAATGGAATGTAGATAGCATTTCTGCAGCACAAGTATTAATTTCTACTGAAAGCCTCAATTTATTTCCATTTTCAGCTTTTACAGTCTCACCCACTTCAAAACTACACAGAATAAATAATGCAATTATGTATTTTGTCACTATTTAAGGAAATGTGTAGCTCTGGATTTGCCCTCTATCAAAACAGAAAAATGGTACTAGAGGAGGCTTAGCCAAGATGGCTAACAGACAGCAGCAAATGGTGACAGCTCTATGACTGAAACCTTTTCTCTGGCAAAAAATATAATAAAAAAATAAATTTTGGAGATACTTGTCAACTAATTTTATACATTAATAGTCAGAGAAAAAATATAGCTTCAAGTTTTTCAAAAGCTGTAATTTTCCTGTCAGAATTTCAACTGCTTGGTTAAGACAGAACAGACTTCAACATGAGCCACTCAAGACATGATACTCAGGATTCTTTTATTAAAAAAAGATATCCAGTCAATAATATCTAGTACACAGGATGTCTTACTTAAAACAGACAAACTGGATACCAAAAAGAGTTTCAAAGAAGAAACCAGAATGAAGATGGATAATTTAGAAAATCTTATGAAACAATAAAGTGCACAAATAAGCAGTATGGAAGAAGCTTTAAATAATCATGAAGTGACAATAACTGAAGGTGAGTCTCAGACTAAATTTCTTTTAAAACAAAATAACTGGCTCATAGATAAAATTTATGATTTAGAAAATATACTTAGACAAAATAAAATTAGAATTTATGGTATACCTAAAAAGTATGAGAGAGATAATATAATAAACCTCTTAATAACCTGGCTACATAGAACATTAAATCTACATTATTAGTAATAATAATTTAGTTGATTTAATAGTAAAAGCAGAAGATAAGTCAATGTTCTTCACTCATTATTTTATGTGCATGGGACACAAACTAGAATTGATAGGATTTATGCCTCTAGAGATTTACTTAATAAAGTGAATTATTTTAAATCCATTCCTTGTCCTTTATCTGATTACAATGCACTAAGTATCAATATATTAATGGATATAAGGAAATATCAGATTATTTATAGAATCCCAGTGTACGTGATAAAATAAAAAAAAAACAAATTAAGAATGTTTTATCTTTGAATGATAATGGTCAAGTTAGTAAAGTCATACTATGGGACTCCTTAAAAATTCATATTAAAGATAGAATGGGAAGTTGGGCTAGTAATAAACTGAAAGAGTGGGATAAAGAGCTGTTAGAAATACACAATGAAATACACAAAATGATGTTTGAACAACAAACAAAGAAATTAGATAATACTGAAGTCCTTCAAAAGTTAATGACAAAATATCAAACAGATTTAAAACATGAAGTGGAGATAGGTTTAGAAAAAATAAAATTGAACAGTTATGCAATTCAAAAAATCTACATACATTACCTAATAGAAGTATGGTGTTAGGCAAAAAGGCACAAATCAACAGTATCTAAAATCTTCACACCAACAACTTTACTTCAGACATAGAGGCAATCCTTAATATTTTTAAAAAATTACATGAAGATCTTAATAAAGATAAAAAATAATAATCGTGATGATTACAAAACTGACAAGTATTTAAAGAAAAATGTTACTAATAAACTTAACGACCAGCAAATATCTGTGTTGAATAAGACTATTACCCTAAAAAAGGGAAAATAGTAAAGCTCCAGGGTTACATGGTTTAAGTATGGAATTGTATAATCTGCTCCCATTACATATTTTAGAATTACTGAGTGTCATTTTCCAGATAGTTTAGAGTGACAAAATAATTCTTCCCTCATGGAAATTTTCAGTAAGCTCACCTATAGTTACACAAGAAAATAATAATAAGTTAGTTTCCTCATATAGACCTATTTCATTATTAAATGTAGACTACAAAATATTTACTTCCATCTTCACTACAAGATTCAGACAAATAGTAGATACATTAACTGATAAATATCAAACTTCATTTATAGTCAATAGATTAATATATGATAATATACAAAGGGTAGTAACTATTTTAGATTTAGCAAAAGGAATGAAACAGAAATCATCTCTACTTAGCTTAGATATTGAGAGACCTTTTGATTCTGTAGATTGGAACTACTTGTTTAAAACTTTAGAAGTGTTTGAAGTTCCAGAAAAAAGTATCGGAAAATTAAAAAAACCTGTATAGAGACTCCAAAGATATGTTAAAATTAGATCTTACATTTCTCAAGGATTCACTTTAAACAAAGGCACAAAGCAAGAGTGTCCATTATCCCCTCTACTATTTGCATTAGTTATCAAACCCTTAGCTAAAAACTTAAGAGTCAATGAAATATTTGATGGGATCTCTGTTAACTAGGATTGTCAATCTAAAATGCAACTTTTTGCAGATGATATTTTACTAGTTATAGGAGATTTAAATTATTCAATCAAAGAAATAGATGAGTAAACTGAAAATTTTCAATAAGTACTGTTGCTGAAATTTAAGAATAATAAAACTGAAACTTTAATGTTAAATCAATTACTAGATACTAAGTTTAAAGATAAATATAATTAGGAAGGAAAAGAAGTACAATTTTAGGAATAAAAATCTATCAAGATTTGGATTAGATTATTAATAATAATTTTGAAAAAAAATAATTGAAGAAGTTCTACTTCTTAATAAAAACTTGAATGATGTTTTTGTACTTTTAAGGATAGGTTAGTACTCAATAAAGTGATTATATTATCCAACATCACACACACACACACACACACACACACACACACACACACACACACACACACACACACACACACACACACACACATAATATAGAATATAGATATAGACTAAACCTACACTAGTCAATGGAAAACCATTCAGGAGCATATTATATTAAATTCTTATAAGTTAAGCAAATATGATAACTTAGAAATATGTAACAATTCTTTCATCTGGTTAATAAAATTTACCTTAGAAGGAAATTCAATCCAGTATTTAGACTCTGCTTATATGAAATCAATTCTTAAAATGGTTAAAAATATGCTTTTAAAAGCCCATTAATATCAAAATGGAAATTTTGTATGCTTTCCTATTGCACACACCTCTAGGTTTAAGGAAACTCATAACAACGTTAAGATGAATTTACTAAAAATTAATGTATTAGTATTATGGTCTGATTGCTTTGAAAAAGGAAATGGTAAGTCACCAGAATATTTAATAAAAGATTATAAGATGGATGAATCATTTAACAGGTTAATATTATCCATCAGTAAGAAATTAAGTTAATTTTCATTGTCCAAGTTATATAAATTAATTATAAATAGTAATACTACTACTACTACTACTACTACTACTACTACTACTACTACTAATAATAATAATAATAATAATAATTTTGATGCAAAATTCTGGAACGTTTTAGATAGTAGTGGATTGAGTGACTCAATAGATGGTAAGAATAAAACTTTGTTACTTAAATCAGTTAGTCAAACTTCCAGTTTCTGAAACTTCCAGTTTCTACCAGAAAGTTTTTATGTGGAAATATATACACTGAATGTTTGTTACTCCCTATAAAAATTCTAAGCTTAGTAAAATAACTTCTTAATTTTGTTGGAGGTGTAGTAAAGTTGTAAAAACTGATTAGAAGCACATGTTTGTAGATTGTGAAAAATTAAATGTATATTGGGAAGAGATAAGTATGTTTTTGAAGGGTTATGGTCTGATAATTGCTCATTAACTAGATAAATAATACTAATGAATTTCTACTTCCTTTATCTGTAAAAGACAAACAAGGAAACATCTTCTGGAGTTTAGAGCAGTAGCTAGAAAAGTTATTACAAAAAAACTAGAAATTGCACTCAGTTCCTACATTCAAAAAATAAATAAATAAATGTAACAGCAATACTATGTAAAACTAAAAAATAAGTTATCAGAATAAGATCTATAAATCATGCTTAGACTTTTAGTGGTTAGAATTGCCTTGAAATGTTGCTATTGAAATACCAAGACTCTTAATGTGTTAACTGTATAAAATTACCTTGATGCTTCAATCTATTCCTAACATTTTATAGCAGTATGTGATGTTGAATTACTTCCTTTCTGTACCTATTATAAGTATGTTAAATTAATAAAAATTTCTTTAAAAAAAGAAAAATGGTACTAGAGTCATTATACTAAGAGTATGTTTATATATGCTTAATGGCAATGAGGCAATTATGGAAAACACAGGACTGCGAGTAACCATGTCACTTGCTATTCTGGACCTACTCTTAGGTGTGGTTTGGATTTCTCTGTTATTACTGGCTTTGATTTAGCTAACCCTAGACTTGCTCACACATGATAAAATGCTATCAGACAGATAAGATGGTTACACCAAGCATCTATCAGTGCTTATTATTCACTAAAGCATTAGTTATACATTATAATTATTAAAGCTGTATTGTATAATACTCATAATTTCTTCAAAATATGAGCAAAATGGACATTGTATAGAATCAAAATTAATAAGTGTCAAACTTAAGTACTGAGTTATTACTTCTAAAGCCTGATAGGTAAACTAAATTACGAGGGTAAGTTTTAATTAGCATCGACTGTGAGAATCAGTAACTGTCAGTTAGTTGGACACTCATTTAATATACTTTCTAGTTTATGGGTTACTTTGTATAAAAAAGTAGAATACATACATTTTAATTACTAAATAAATCAGCTATCACCTGCTATCAGTAAGGCTTTTCACATTCAATGACTTTTTCTGATGGTAAGAAGATGTTATTCTACAGGTAGAGGGACTCATAGGGATAGGGCTATGAATTTAACAATTATTCCATGTAACAAGTATCATTTCTGCAGTCATATAGATACATCAGGATGATTTATTCATCCTGATTTAATAAGATCTTTACATTTAAAGTGGCAGCTACCTGTAATACAAGGCATGTGGTTTACTTAGCATTCTGCATAGAATGTTGCCCATTCTATGTACGCTAAACTGACTACAGATTACAAGACAGAATAAGGGAGCACCTTTACAACATAAATAGCAAAATAACCACTTATGCTTTGGCCAGGCATATTGTCAATAAAGGAGATGCAGATATATTTAAATAACTAGTAATAGAACTAGAATACATGGAAGATGGGAAGACATCAGAAATAGGATGGAGATTAATGATGCCCGATGGATCATTAGGTTAAAAGCAGACAGTGGTAGTGGACCAAATGATAAGGTTCCCATAAAGACTGTATTAAAAGCAAGACCTCTACAGAGGTAAAGAATCCCAGTTTTAAGAGGTTGTTCCAGTAGTTGCCAGCTTTTGCTATGAGGCATGAACTGTTGTTTTTAAGAGTCTTTTTTCATGAAAAAGCACAATTGTGCAGCCGATGTTCCTTTAAATGCATAATTAGTTAACAAGTTTTGATTTGTAATTTATAGATGGCATAGTATTTAATGAGAGTGTTCTTTGTTAGTATCAATGTCTGATGAAGCAGTAGCAATAACTGTGAATGTGCTTACATTTTTATAGTTTTGTTTTGGATTTTATTAAATGGTCTGAGTATTTTATAACTTGGTGGTCATCGTTTTGTCCTGTTTTACTATATGTTTGATGAACTGAGTAGCTTGTGAAGCAGGATATTTGTCTGGAGCTTCTCGTTCATGCTATTGTGTGGATAAATTTCAAATTTTGTTACATTTTTGGGATTATGCTTTACTACCTCAATGTATAAAAATATAATTGGGATCGTTTACTATATACCAAACAGAACTTCATATATACCATCAAAAATTAACCCAGGTATTCCAGGTGTACAAATGAATGATTTGAAGAAAAGTCAATATTTTCTTTTGGGGGTGTGCCCTCCCCCACATATACACAGCCTACCTCATTAAAGAGAACAACTAAATTTCCACAATGCCAGAAAAAAAAAAACATTATTTACACACACACACACATATATACATATACATATATATATATATATATATATATATATATATATATATATATATATATATATACACACACACACACATATATATACATGGAGATTACTAGGCTATCAACCCAGAAGTCATTTAGCCATTTCATCCCAATGTAATACCATAGAAATGCTAGTCAATGCCCAAGATTGCATTTAATGATGACTGCCCATGTCCAGCAAGGTTGTGGGCTCTATCCCCAGTAAGAATTTATGCTGCCTCATCCACTCGTCCAGGTTCCTCTTGAACAGTGTCATAGAAGTGCTCTACTTCTCATGAATTGGTAGACTGTTTCAAAGACATGGCAGTTGCTGGGAGATAAAGAGGACATGCTGGAGGGATATATTTAAGTTACAGGCTATATTTAGGTCCCTAGAATGGTTAGTCCTAGTCCCATTTGATTTATGGATATGCAGCAAGTTCATTAGACTTGAGTCTTGGATTGCACTGTAGGCCAAACATAAGTCTCTCCATCTGAGGTCTCTCTAATTGCTGCAGATGCTTAGTATGGTACATGCCAAACAGGGCATTATACTCAATTATGGGCCAATAAGTGCCGAGTATAGGGGGGGTTATAACTTAATTTGGTGTCAAGGTGATGCCTTTATTAATTAAGTATGCTACATAGAAAGCTTTCCTTACTACAGTAGACACATGGTGGTTGAAGTTAAGGTTGCAGTCAACATGTGATTCCAGGTCCCTTACCACTTCATGGGTATTTAGGGTATTGTTGTTGATTTGATAGTGTGAGGGGGGCATTGTTTGTGCCGAAGGGAATGATGATGCATTTCTTTGCATTTACTTTGAGAGTGTGACTAATACACCAGTCATTGGTCTGCATGAGACCCTCCTGGAGTATACTGACATCATTTGGGGATTCAATGATTGCATGTAGTTTTCAGTCGTCTGCAAACTTGGTCAGCCGCAACCCGTTAGTTTTGACCTGAACTTCTGAGAACTATATACCAAACAGTAGGGGGACCAGCACTGACTCCTGTGGCACCCAACTGGTAACAGGTCTGCTGGTTGATGTGGAGTCCAGGCCAAGGTATGCTGTGTACACAGATTTTCACTCGTCAATGGTCTTGGTCATATTTTCAAAGAAATCCACCAGACTTAAAAGGCAGTATCTGCATTCACAATGCAGAATTGTGTAGAATCCAGGGTTTGGATGTCACCTATGTCTTTACTTATGAGGTCCATAATGATATGTTCCATGGCCTTACAGATAAGACTGGTCAGGCTTATGGGCCTATAATTCCCTGAGTCTGTTGCTAGACCACTTTTGTGGAGGCAAATAACTGTTGCTGTTCTCCATTCCACAGGAACAAAGCCTGTGGTTAGGCTATGATTGAAAATGGTACTTACTGGTGATGCTAGTTCATGCTTTAGTCTGTTTAGAAGACAGCCTGGGATGCTGTCTGGTCCCACAGAGGCTGTGTTTTTTGCCTTGGACAAGGCTTTGAGGACAGCCACTTCAGATATGTAGGTTGGGGGGAAAGTTTGGTGAAGATTTGTCGTGAGTTAGGAGGGGTAAGGGAGAGAAATTTTCACAAAACCTATCCGCTAGCATGTTTGCTATCTCTGTGGGGTCAGTGTGTGTGATACCACTGGCCACTACTTCTGCACATGCTTGGGTCCTACCTTTTAGGTTACGTACTTATCTGTAAAAGGCCTTATGGTTATCCTTGTCTGAACTTGCTAAGTTTCTGTCAAAGGAGTCCTTGGAGGATTTGACAAGCTGTCTTATTTGTCTGTTCAGGCTAAGGGGGTGCTTTTTCATTGTTGGGGCTATATTGATTTGGTGAAATTATTTTGTTAGTATGGCCTGCTAAGTGGGAATCTCCAAACTATAAAATAATTACCCTAAAGGTGTAGTTATGAGTAGTTATCATCTCAGAGGTAGAGTATATATGAACCATTAAAGCTGGTTAAATTACAGCTGTAATATATCATGTAAATAAAGCTGTGGTACCTGTGGTAAGTATTCTGTGTGTTCTTTCCAACTCCTTCATGTTTTTGACATGGGATTCTTTTATGACATTTGTGAAGTATGCTTGATGAGCACAAGGTGTCTTGCATACTTGGCAAGAAGAGTCTGATTCATAGACCCCTTCCCACTGCTTGGGATCTTCACTGTGCACTCTAGGCAGTGAGGTCTGCCTACTGCATGCAAATTTTGTATTCTATGGGAGGGATCTATGTAAATGACCTTCCTGGTGCAATGCCTGGTCATAGAACTTTTGATTTTTAAAATTCATTAACACCCAAACTACACACTGTGACAGTATGTGAGCTGGTCCACAAGTGTATTTGCGTGAATGATTATTGTGTGTGTGTGTGTGTGTGTGTGTGTGTGTGTGTGTGTGTGTGTGTGTGTGTGTGTGTGTGTGTGTGTGTGTGTGTGTGTGTGTGTGTGTGTGTGTGTGTGTGTGTGTGTGTGTGGTTGTCCTGGAACAGGGGGTGCTCAGTGTCTCTGTGCATTTCTGTTGGTATCTGAGCTACGATGCCAAAATGAGGTGTTCCAATGTGTAGTTATTCCAACTCCCCAGTGCAGTAATTCATAGTTACAAATTCCAAGGTAATGAGATGTTACTTTAGGGAATCTGGTTGACTAGAATAGTAATGCAGTTCAATTTATCAGTGCAGGGTAATCTGTGCTTCAGTTTTCTTTACTATGAATTCTGGTTATAATGTCACAGGCAGTTAGGTGAAGCAATTTTTATGCAAATGTCCATCAAAGTTACAGTGCACTTAACTCTGTTGAAATGCTGACAGGTATCAACAAGCTGTTCAGCCACTTTGGTTTTGCTAGCTTCAATGTTAATTACTGAATAACTGCTAAGCAAATAGTCAGGGAGTGACATGTGATTTTAACTGGGGACAGGAAGTGACACCCCATGTGCAAAAAATGGGAATAAGGGAGTTGTGGATGGCTGGCTTGTTGCCTCTACTGTCTACCACTCATCAGTCACCTCCTAATCAATCAACCCATTCTTTTTCACATTACTAGATGATTACGGATGGATCATAGAAGGGCATTATTAATTCAATCATCAAGTGTGTTTTCACTTTTTGTGCCTTAGTATTTTAACCTCACGCTGCATGCTTTCTGACACCCCGGGGTTCTGCAAATGGGTGTGCTAACAAGGGCATATCACCCACTTCCAGTAATGCTGTAAACCCTCAAGGCTGCGTTTATATCATGTTATCAAAAGATGAAAATAGCGAACGCTATTTAATCGGCCCCAAAACAGCTAAACATGAAAATATCGAAGATTCAGAACAGCAAATTTTTTCCCATGGAAAAAATTCGCTGCTCCGAAACACATACGCACAACACAAGCACATCAAACAAACAGCAACCATACACATACACTTAAATTCCTACATCTAACGCTACACTAAACTAAACATACACTACTATCTACCCACTTACCTTAAACCAAACCCTAACCCTAATGTCTGTCACTATCGCACACTCACCTAACCCGCGCACTAACCCTAACTCACTTAAACCGCCCCTAACCCTAAAGTCTGTCACTATTGCACACACACCTAACCCACGTCCTAACCTTAACTCACTTAACCCACCCCTAACCCTAACGTACAAACAATCGCACACTTACCTTAACCCAACCCGCAACTTTCCACCACAGCGCTGAGAATAGCGAAGCCACAGAAGCGGCCAACCGAATTCTTTCCCGAGGAAAGAATTTGCTGTTCTGCAGCTTCTCTATTCTTAGCGTTCGCTGAATAGTGTTTGATATCAGAACATTCAAAGTTTTAATACTTCGCTGTTCTGATATAGACCCTCAAGGCTGTCCTGTATTGGCTCTCCTACATGATCTCCAATGTCAACTGGGGATTCTAGTGTAAGAAAAAGCACTTGAACATGCACCTCACCCCCTGCCCCAAAAGAAAGGCAAGCCATCAAAGCTACATCACTCCTTTCTTCCACCATTCCAGGTGCAACAGGTGCCTGAGATACTATTTGAAGTGAAATCACCTGGGTTGTAGTCAGGGCTTTATCCACATATGCCATCAGAGCTAGACAACAGTGGTACATTCAAGAAAAAAATAATATTGCATTTTGGTGAACAAATGCTTTAAATATGAATGGAAAAATCTGTTTGTACTTGATTAAGGTAGTGATAAATTCCTTTGTATTAGCCAGAGAGGATCTCACTGCATTGCTTATCAAGAAATATTCCTTCAGTTATATGGAGTATAAAGGAAGGCTTCAACCCTAATAATCCTTGAACAGTTAGTCTCTGTGTGCACATGGAATGTTTGCTCGCAACAGGGATTCTGGGTTGGTTATTGAAAGAAGGAAAAAGATGGTGATGATGATTGGGGGATTTTGATAAGTCTGTATATTTTCTGTCAATAATCCAGAAGATGCAGTCTCTGAGTGTCTTGGAATGACAGACTGTACTTAGGATTCTCGCCAAAGACTTGTTATGTTTTTGCTTTAGTGCTATTTTGAATTTCATTTACAAATGTAAATAAATCTGCACTTTTTTGAGAAACATTGCATCCCAATATTTATGTATGTATATATTAACAGACACACACACACACACACACACACACACACACACACACACACACACACACACAAACACGCACGCACATTCTGTGTGTGTGTGTGTGTGTGTGTGTGTGTGTGTGTGTGTGTGTGTGTGTGTGTGTATATATATATATATATATATATATATATATATATATATATATATATATATATATATATATATATATATATATATATATATATATATATATATATATATATATATATTACAATGACCTTTACAGATCGAACAGTTATACGTTCGAAGTTGTAAAAAACTAAATAAAAAAAAACAAATACAAGGAAAGGGTTTAAGCAGGGGGGCAAGCCCCCCTGCACCCCCACCCCCCCGCTACTTAAATATACCAACTCCGAGATCGCACTTCAGTGCACTACAGTGCGGAAATGGAAATTTCCCATTCCCTACACTGTAGCGCGATATTGGAGTTGGTATATTAAAGTAGGGGTTGGGGGTGCAGCCCCCGACATGGGGGGGTGTGAAGGAGGGCTTGCCCCCCTGCTTAAACCCTTTAGTCTTTTTTTTTTGAGTTGTGAATTTTTTTTTAATTTTTGTAGAGCATTCGTGCATCTAATATAGACCCTATATATATATATATATATATATATATATATATATATATATATATATATATATGGGTCGATGTTTCTTGATCGAAATTTCATAATCTCGAACAAAAACACCATGACCCATTAAAGCAAAAGTGCACTGCATCGAAAGTGCACTTTAGCAAAAGCTGGTTCTCTAAACCAGAACCCCCCCCAAAAAAAACTACTTTAAACAGTATTTTGCAGGGGGGCAAGCCACTCTGCACCCCCCATGTGAGGGGTAAATAAATAAATAAATATATATATATATATATATATATATATATATATATATATATATATATATATATATATATATATATATATATATATATATATATATATATATATATATATATATAAAATTATAGGTTTAGTACTGAATTAGCAAAGTGACTGCTGTTGATCAGCATATGGTAGAAAGGTTGTTTTCCAACAGGCAGAATGCCGAACTGGTAAACATCGACTACACTACAGGAATGGGTAGTGTAGTTCGATTATTTGAGTTCAGCATTGTGAACAGTGATCGTGGTTCAGTGAGGAACAGGGAATTAACCCTTTTTCTCACTGTACTATGATCTCAGAGTTGGTACATATAATTTGCAGGGGGTGTAGTGGTGCAGCCCCCCACATGGTGGGGTTCAGGGAGCTTGCCTCCCTGCAAAATAGTAAAATACATGTACAGTTGAATGTGGAGTATCACAGTATGGTAAGCTGCATAGCATGGATGACTGACGTCACCTACTGGTATGTCGAATACATCGTACTATGGGTGTCGATGTATTCAGTTTTGAACTGGTCAGATTTTTGATGTTCTGGATTCAAGACTTCAAGTCAACCATGTGAACAGTTGATGTATGCAGTTTGAAGGTTTCAATAGTAAACCTATATATATATATATATATATATATATATATATATATATATATATATATATATATATATATATATATATATATATAAACACCAAACATGGTGCGTGGTGATGAAAGGCCCGGTTTTCCAACAAAAGACACTACTCAATATAAACCAGCACAAAAAACATCATACTTGAAGAAAAACACTGAAAGTCCAGGAATAGATGCATAGCCCAACTTTAATGGCTAACAGGCCAAGTCACCTCACCAGCAACAATAAGATGTGGCATCGCTAAGATGTTTCTCCACTTCTTTATTATTATCAGTTCTACTCTAGACTACCATAGCACCCCCTTCATCTGCTCTTGTAATAATCAAATTATTATTTTGTTTTAAATCCTTAAGAGCTATTTTTCCCCCTTGGTCAAATTATGTGTACCATGTTTAAACACCTCATTTTGATTTATTTGTAACTCATGTAATACCTGTTGTTCAAAAACTTTAACCACCCCATTATATGGTGGTTAAAAATTAGATTTCTTAAATCTAAAACTTTTCACTTCACTATCAAGTGTAGCCGGGGGTCTATGTGCAAAAAAAATTTTAAATTCAAATTTCAACAAAAAGTTTTTAAATGCTGAACCACATCAAAATGCGACACATAAGTAGTAGGTACATATCCCAAGCCTTTACTCAAGACCTTCATTTCCAACTCTGTAAAGTCATAATCAGTTAGGTTAACCACCAACTGATTTTCAGCTTCATAGGGTTGAATGGAAACCCTAGAACCATCAACTATGTTGCCAATATCTCGTTGAATATTTCTTCCATCCCTTCTATGCCTGTGTTTTCTGCCTCCCCTCCTAAAGGGCCTCTAGATCTCTTGGGTGTGGGGGAAATCACTGATTGGGGCTCCATTCCCTCATTTTCCGTATCCATATTCGAATACCCAGATGACAACTCAGAATTGCTGGAACAGTCTAAGTTTTTCTTAATATATATCTAGCTCTCTTTCTTTTCAGCCTATTACTACTTATTTGGCTATCAGTAAACCTGACAGTTCTCTTTTCCTTTTTCCATGAATAAGTAGTTTGATTTTTGTAGTCATTAAGGTCTCTTTGGTATTTTTTGGTCTTTCTTTCCTGTAGCTGTTTTTCATGTTTATTTATTTCTTTCACATAATTAGCATATTTATCCGAATAACTTGTTTCAGTTGCATGGCTAATAGTTTTTTCATAACACTCATTCAGCTTAGAAGACAACCATACCTGCTGTTGTTGTTCATAATAGTCTATTAAGAGCTTGATAAACATCTTATACGCCATTTGTTGTATCTGACAGGACAAGTGTTTAAGACCTAGGATCCTCTTTGTGAGGTACTTTTGTGGCCTCTCCAGTTGCTGCAGGTGTCTAGTGAGGTACATGCCAAATGGGGCATTGTACTCAATGATTGGCCTAATGAGGGAAGAGTAGAGGGAGACAATAACCTCTTTCTTCCTGGATGCAGGGTATATATATATATATATATATATATATATATATATATATATATATATATATATATATATATAGTTATATATGTAGACAGAGAGATAAATACACACACACAAACATGCACACAAAACATTTGGAATGCTGCATGCAGATATTTAATTTTTACGAATAATTGCCAAGGTCTGCAACACTGAATTCAAAGTCTGTTCATTCTGTTACGTAAATCAAATCCATACATCTTTACTTCTTTTGTAGTCACATCAGCAGTAACTTCCATTTACATAGAAGGATAATGTAGCACCAAGACAAATGGTTCTACAGTATCTGTATCCTCCTTTTTCAACCATGTAACCAAGTGGGATCTATTTATTTAATTTATTTATTGAATGTATGTATAGAATTTGGAGAAAATTTTGTTTGGTATGGAGCATCAGAATGTAAACAAAGATTTCTACTTGGTGGATGTATCAAATGAGTAGCATTTAGCTGTCTCAAGGGAGAAGGAAGTAGGTTAGTCCAACAGGGTGATGTAGGTAACAAAACTGGTGTCAGGAGGGCTTGCAGATGATGGTCTGTTGAAAATAATCAAACAGGATGATCCAGGTGACAGCTCTTCTGTTTCATGGGGTGAGAGTACAGATACAGTTTTCAGCAGTTAAAACTTATGCAGCAGTGACAGAAAGTTAAAGAGGAAAGCAGCAACAAACTAAGAAAGTGTCCAGTTTTGTGACACGCAGATAATGAAGTAACTAAAACATGCAGCAGTGACAGCAGGCAAAAAGAAGAGCAGCAACAAACTAATTAAAAGTGTTTTTAAAAAGAACAAAATTACACTATAACAGGCAGATATTATGTATGGGTCAGTTTGGAAACTGTTCTTGGTTTTAAAATTTGTATAAAATTCAGTCTTTTATATATATATATATATATATATTGGGTCAGAGACTTTTTGTGACTTAAGGTTTGAAATTGAGGGACTGATGATGAAATTTCTGGAACTGTGTAACAAAAAGAAGGCAATTTATCCATGGAGCAATTATTTGTTTTCTGGTAGTAACATGAATGTTTAAAAATGTTACTTTGTAGTCTAGAACTGATGAACTGGAAGAAGAGAGTGTTAAAAATGCATGTAGAGTTTGTGTGAAACTATTGATAACATTGTGAAAGCTATAGATGAGAGAATCTTATGGAATTATAGGTAAGCATTGGAAGCTGTTTGAAATGTTAAAAAAATGGTGAAACATTTGCCAAGTGTTATTTTTGCGGCTGGTCCTAGGGGGACATTAAGATATGGCAGCCAGTCTAAATTGTATTTCTTTTGTGGTTACTTTTCTAAGTTAATTAATGAGTGTGAGAAGGTACAATGTAACCAATGTGGGGAGAAAGGACATACAGCAAGAAGGTGTGTGCCTGAATGCAGGCTGTGTAAAATAAAGTGACACTTTTGGATGGATTGTTGAGAGCAAACAGTAAATAATGATAAATAAGGGGAATGAGAAGAAAACATACAAGAGGAATGATAACAGGAGTCTGGGGAGAGGGTTTAATAGGTGAAGAAGAAATTCTAGAAGGAAAAAAATATGTAGGGGAAAATGAGAAGAGAAAGTACATGTAGAAAGAGAGGTCAGAAGAGAGGTCAGAAAAAGGGAATGGAACTAGTATTTTTTTTATTATTTCAAGCCAGTGAAAAAAAATCTGTTTCTGAGGTTCAAAGATTATTTGTAGATAAACCTAGAAAAAATAATCAGATGGGGAAATAGTAAAAATAAAAAAATGAAAATGTAAAAATATTTACCCAACAATTTTAGAGTACTTTCAGAACATGAGAATACTTTATTAACACTGTAAGAAGAACGGGGGCACTGGAATGATGTGCTAAATGTGATGTTGATGTAATTCTATTAGAGGATGTAAGATTCCTGACAATTAACACAAATGTGGTGAGGAATGTGACACTACTTAAAGCCTACATACACACTTGCATTTCAAAACATTTTCTGAAAACTCAATTTAAAAGCATAAAATAATCAAAACTTTTTTCTACTGTGGGACATCCTACATTAATAGTCTTAGTGTCATTTTATTAATATTTCCTTGCCTTTTCAAATACTGCCTATTATAAGCTAGTACATGACTTAGTTAAAGAAGGCAACCCCAAGGAAGGTCTGGACATCATAAGGTGCTGTGGGTGTTAACTGGAAGTATACAAAAAGGCACTATAGGCTTGAATGAGTCAAGAAAGACTGCAAACAGAAGTATTGTGGGGTGGAAATATAATATGTAAATTAGGAAGTGAAAGTTATTCTGGAGTGGCTGTGTTATGAAAAAAAAACAATGAAAATACTAGATGTAACATTGATAAGGATGGGAAGGTTAACTGTTGTGGATGTGAGGTGGAGGGAACATGTTTGTAGAATTACAGCAGTATATGCATATAAACCTAGCAAGAAAAGAGAGAATCTTATTACACTATATGGTGGTTAACATGAAAATTAGAATTGCAGGGGACTTTGTGATTTAAGGGAAAGCTATAAACAATACAGGAAATGATAAAATGTGTTAAATTAGCTGCATGGAACAAAGCCCAATGCACTTATAGAGGGGAGGGGGCACTAGGATTTCAAATTGGTTATTTTGCATTATCAGAAGGTTTGGTATCAGATGGCAATACAGTTGTGACCATTTTGCAATATGGTTGGAGGTGATGGACGATAGGGAGTACATTAAAATAGGAAAGGGAATAAATGAATGAGAAATTATGGGATGACACTGGGGAGTAGAACATATGGCAGTTATGAAAGGATCATATAATCATGAAGGACTTCCTTAAAAACTGGAATGAATAAGTGAGTGAATTTAAAAAGAAGTATACAAATGTTTTTTTTTTATTTCAGTGATGAAAGGAATAGAAACTGATTTAAGGGAAAATTTATAGAAATGTATTACAAAATGTAGGAAATAATACAATAGAGTGTTATGATATGGAAAAAGAAATATGTAAAAGAAATGAAGAAAAGTAATGCATTGCTGTTTAGGCAGAGATATTCCCCCGGATTCACGAAACCTCCGTGTAAGACTTAATATGTCTTACTCGGAGGCTGCAGTTGAATGGTATGACGTCAGTGTTCCATGAATATTCATGAGGGCACGCTGACTCATCCGTAACTCTTACACAGACTGAGTAGGAAAGCAGGGGGCATGTCTGACTGCAGAGCAGTCTAAAAGTCCACGCCCCTGCAAGGTTTTAAAAAGCATAATGTCAACAGACAAGAGCGAGTTCTCTCAAATGTACTTGCACCCAACACCACACTCCCTGACACTGTAAACCCCCATCAAAGTATAAAATGTAAAATATTAATTGTATTTTATTTAAATCCATGTTATAGCTGCCTGTATTTGCGTTGTTTGCGCGGGTGTGCCCATTGCTTAACCACAGTTAGCAATTGTGACATTGAAGAGCATATAAGAACTACTTATGCAAATTTTTTTAAGCCAAATAGCAATAGTGTAATGGTAGAGCGTATGCACAAAGAGGAGGCATTCATAGGTCGAGTCCCACCACTCCCCTTCTTATTTATGTTTTAAATCAGTATTTGAAATAATACCAGACATATATGATTAAAATATTATTAAAAGCAGTGAAATGGCCAATGTATCAGTGAACAAAATATATATTTTTAAAGGCTCCAGATATATAATAGCCTGCTGTTAAGCAGCACTTTACCCAGCTAAACAAAGGTGCCCATAGTTTAATAGCACTTTACCTAGCTAAACAGAGTTGCCCATAGTTTAATATCATTTTACCCGGCGTAATAGAGTTGCCCAAAGTTTAAAAGCGCTTTACCCAGCGCAATGTGTTTGCGTGGATGTGTGCGCCATGCCAACCAGGGCACTGTAGGGCACCAGGCAGCAACGTAAAGCTAAGTTGCTTAAACGCAGCCACACCCCCTAGCCTGTCTAGACAGTAATAAAATAAAAGAATGACAAGGTTCAAACCCAGGACCCTGTGCATCCTAATCAAAGTACAGAGCCACTAAGCCATGACAACTTAGGAGAAAAAGCCACTATTAATATACATATACTTAGAAATGGTAGATTAATCATTACTAAGCTGGTCTGCAGTCAGCTTAGAATTCTCAAAAACGGCCAATCACAAAAAAGTGCGAGAAATGTGGCATACTTAAGCCCCATAGGCAGGAATACTCGCCATAACTGATTGTAGCTCACATTTGCAGTCAGAATGGCAGGTACAGGAGAGGGTTCATGCTTCCAAGCGCAGTGTTGGGGCATCGAGGAGTCCAAATACATGGTTTGGCTCCTTGTCCACCATCATGAGTCCAGACTCCTGCAGGGCCAGTTCCAAGGGATGGAATACAAGGCTGAGGCTTGGAACCGGTTAGCTCATGACCTCAGGAGTGCCACAGGTGTTCCTCGCACTGGTGAGCAGGTCCATCACCACCATGCAGACCTGAAGAGACGAAAGGAGGACCGCTTGAACCAATGGATCCAGGAGGCCCGTGGGATGCAGGATGCCCCACGACTGAGTATGTAGCCATGGAATGCAGTATGTAAGAATTGATAATTGAGTTGGTATAACGGATAGGTATGTCTCAATATGCCTTCATTTACTTTACAGCTGCAGGTGACTGTGCTGTGAATCAGCAAGCCTATGCTGATAGGCTGCAAAGGCTGCGCCACCAGGCAGGTTAGTGATTCTTTTACATGTTTTGTTATATAAAATAGGGGAGAGTGCATGAAATAAAGTATTGTAGTACAATAATACAGCCATAAAATGGCCTGAATAAGTCCTCTGCATGTACTGTCATACGACAATTCATAGAGCTAGAAAAAGAGCGTAGTAACCCATTAAGAAAGGTAACATATGTCTGTAATAAAATCTCTGCAGGTACTGTCATATAACATAAGTGACTGAGCCTGAAAAAGTGTGTTCTAACCCATTAATAAAGGTCTAATCTGTCTTGAATATGTCTTCCATATGCACTGCTACAACAAATAAAGGTGTGAGTCTGTGGAAAAGTGTGTAATGTCAGTAATAAAGGTTTAAAACCTGGAGTGTGTGTGTGTCACTTAGTTTGAATTGTTGTTGTACCCTTGCATTATACAAATAGTACTGTTTTAAAAAGTGCTGGAAACCCAGAGTTCTGCAATCCCATCTAAAGTGGGTGTTGGAAGTGCTAGTAGCTGTGAAGCATATATACAGTCCTCAACAGTCAGTTACTGGCTGGCATGCATAAGTAAATGTTGCACACGAGTAGCATGCTAATATGTTCCCCAAGAAATGTGAGTGTGCTTCCATAAATGCAGGGTTCTGTACAAATTGAAGTGAAAATGTCATGTGAAAACATCCAATGTAGATAAAGAAATATAAAAACAATCATGAAATATGTAGCAGTAACATCAGCATCTTGGTCAGTTAGTATGTCAGATATAGGTCAAGTATATATTGAACTAGCCAAACCCATTACACAACCTAATGCATGGTGGCAAGTGTAATAATACGTGTAGGGAATATACAGTTGCAGTCACTAGGAATGTAGTGTAGAGTAAAAGTAATTATAACATGTTAACTGAGGTTCTTTTCTACACCCTACTTTTTGTGTATAAACCATGCAATTCCACACCTCAATGGGTATGTGTAATCTTAAATGTTTTTTGGGACATATGTCCTATTGTTTTATAAATATTTGCATTCATGTTGATGCATGTGCCCTGTTCAAACACCACATTCTTGGTGGCCTGTTGCTACCAAACATCCCTGCATGCTGTTGGAATACCCACTGTCGTTCGATATATGCATGTGTTATGCTTGCTGTTCAACTGTTGGAACCTTGGTGCGTTGGGTTAATGGGAATATTACTGCATGCTGTTACAACTAATCTTGAATGCTGTTGTTTATGTTGTAATTAAACACACCTAATCACAGAACGTATGGGAAGGCCGGTCCCAGCGGGCCCACCTGTCCCTCCTCAGTTGACGAGTGCACCTGGCACCAGCAGCTCCGGTGCCCAGCCTGGGCTCTGCTCCACCGTTGGTCCTGTGCCACCTTCAGTGGAAGCGCTGCAGGGGATGGGGTTCATCCCCCCATGCAAGTGTCAGTGGAGAAGGGTCACCTGTCACCCTTCGAAGGGTCCAGGCTGTGGTGTTTAGGGAGATCCAGCATTCAGTCGCTGATCCCCTATGCCAGCTTGAGGCGAGAGTGACGCGTCTGTCGGGTGAGCCTGCCCATCCTACTCAGCCCCCAGCACAGCTACCCTTGGGGCTGTGAAGGTGCAGTGGTGACTGCCCATGGGTGGGGATTTCAGTTCCACTGTTACCATCTGAGGGCTCATGAGCTTGCGATTTCCAAACAACCTTCCCCGTCAATTGTGTTCACCCACCCCATGTGTCAAATACTGCCCCTGTATGCGTCTTGTTTGTCTTGTCTGTTTACCTCCCCAACCTACCTCCCCAAATATACCTACAACCCCTACCTCACATTCCACTCTCACCTGAAAAAAAAAAAAAAAGGGCAATCTGTTCCCACAAAAAAATTACGCCCCATACATAGCTGCCCATTTCGCACACATGTCCACTGGACACATAAACTGAGAATTGTAATTGGCACTACAACATACTCTGTTGTCCTCACTGCTCTCTCAGGGGTGGAAGGTTGCAAATCTCACACCAAATTACAAACATATGCACAGCTGTTGCTGGTAAAGAAATGGACAGCTATGGACCTTCCCTACACCCTTCCTGCACATCCCAGTTGGTTTCCCTACTGTCTTTCCCTCTTTGTGCCCCCTTTTTCACCACTTTCCTATCTCCCCATTTTCTTTTCTTTCAAAGAAATTAGTGCAGGGGTTAGCGGGAGTAAGCGCTTTTAAGCAGTAGTAAGCGGGGGTGTGCGAGTGTGCGCATGTGTACGCTTAGCTAAGTATTGCTAAGCGCAAACCCGCTTACAACTGCTTAAAAGTGCCTTAGTCACTCTGTATGACAGGGCCCTTGTACTGCTCAGCAGAAAAATAAAATATCCCTGTCAGTCTTAAACCTCAGACCTTGGACTTACCAGACTGCATGAAGTACCACTAAGCCACAACAGATATACAAGAGGTTGGTGCTGAAAGAAATATATCATGCATTACAATGAGTGAATGTAAATGGAAAATAGGAAGGCCATAACACAAAGCTTGTTCTGTGGATCTTTACCAGCAATTGTTGTGGAATTGCATTACATGAGTGTGATAAGAGAAGCAGCCATGCTAGTAGGGAATAATGTTACAGTAACACCTTACAAACCTCACACAGTATTAGAGCAGGATAAACACTGGCATATTTGAATAGGTCAGAGGCAAGACCTCCCAACTGTGACTGATTTACAGGGATGTCCCTGATTTGCAAACAAATGTTAGCTGTGCCCGTCTGACTCCCTGTGAAATGTACTAACAGTAGGCAGAAAGTTAGGGAATCCCACTTAATGATAAATGTCAATAAGTGAGGGTAGACACTGCTTGCACGTCAGAAATGGTGTACTAATACATATGCTCCGAATACCCCAAAGTCTCAACTGCAAAATATCTGAAATATATCACAGGTGTATCCCACTGATATGTACCTTTCCCTGAGGCTGTTCAAATATATACCCGAGAGTATCTGAGGCCTGGAAGTGTCAGAAACACACAGGCATATCAGCCTGTCTGCTGTTACATACTCTGCGAATAGCTGTAGAATGAATTCCACAAGCATGCCCTTATGTAGGAGTACAACACAGAAATATCAAAGGATGTAGCCATGTACTGCTAGCAACCACCTGTGACAATGCCATTGTTCAGGTGCTGAAAAGACTGGTGTGGTGCACAGTCAGTGAATACTAGGCTAACCTCTGTCTACCATCTGGATATGTCCATAGGTGGGAGCTACTCAGACAGATTACTAGCCTTTATAGACTTACAGGTACACAGCAACTCTGCATGTTCAGCAAGATAAGATTTGGGTTGGGAGGGTGGCCTAACGGTTAAGGTGTTTGCCTTACAAACACAAAGTGCAGGGTTTGAATCTCACAAGGGATAATTGGCTAGGCTTAAAATGGCTCACAAGGGCAGTTAGCCTAGTACTAACCTATGAATCTATGAACCTATAAACATCACACAATAATAAATAATGCACTCTGCAGTTCTGCACCCCTAACCAAAGGTACTATATACCCATGTAGTCATGCAAAACCAAGGGTGTAGGTAGGCATACACAGTACTGAAATATATCCAGTTGTCCTGAGCAGACTGTGCTAATGTCAACACAAACAAACCACAAACTGTTCAGAAGTGAGTAACGTACTAATGACAGTATAGCAGTTCACAAACAGTGCATGTGCCTGATATTCATAATTGGTAGTACAACATACTTAGTGGTCCTCACCCCTCTCCCAGGGGTGGAAGGTTTCAAATATCCCACCTAATGTATTGCATATGCACAGCTGTTGCTGGTAAAGAAATAGGCAGCTATGGACCTTCTCCACACCCATCGTGTACATCCCGAGCTGGTTTCCCTACTGTCGTCTCCTCTTTGTGCACTCTTTATCACCACATTCCTATCTCCCCATTTACTTTTCTGTCAAAGAAATGAGCGCAGGGGTTAGCGGGAGTGAGCACATGTAAGCAGTAGTAAGCGTGTTTGCACTAGTGTGTGCATGTGTGCACTTAGCTTAGCATTGCTAAGATATGATAAGCTAAGCCAAGCTTAGCTTAGTATTGCTAAAATACAATAAGCTAAGCTAAGCTTAGCTTAGCATCGCTAAGCATCGCACAAACCCGCGCAAACCCGCTTACAACTGCTTAAAACTGCCTTAGTCATTCTGTATGACAAGGCCCTCGTACTGCTGAGCAGCAAAATAAAACAAACTTGTCAGTCTCAAACCCCACACCTTGGACTCACCAGTCTGCATGATGTACCACTAAGCCACAGCAGATATACAATAACCTGGGGCTGAAAGAAATATAACATGCATTACAAGGAGTGAATGTAAAGGGAAAATAGGAAAGCCATAGGAATACATTGCAATAAAGAAATATAACATGCATTACAAGGAGTGAATGTAAAGGGAAAATAGGAAAGCCATAGGAATACATTGCAATAACTACAGTTGTATGCCAGTTAATTCCCTAATTCCAAAAGAAAGTAATACTCCCATGTATCCAGTGTTAGCATTAGGAGGTGTGAGTAAACTTACACACTGAGAAGAGTATACTGGAAGAAGCAACAGTCAGGTTTCAGTACAACATGCATTTCACTGGCTACAACCCAGCTTCAGATATGAGACATATACCAATCTTCTGACTGACACAACAGTGTCCACAGCAAACAAGCATGGTCCCCACCTTGCAAAACTGAAAGGGCTACGCCTACCTAACCTATCATTTTATAGCAGTGTCCTGAAATCACAGTGAGAACTGCAATTACCACACAACAGGCTGCATGCAATTACTAAATGGTGGGCACCAATTGGTGCAGAGGCCATCACATGCACATGTGCAGATACCTACAAAAGCAGCCTGTACTTGCTGTCCACACATGCAATAATATCAGAGCAGCAACTGGAGAGAGAGAGAGAGTGAGAGAGACAGACAGACAGAGACTGACAGAGAGACAAACAAAGGCAGTTGGAGCCTGTACTTGCTGTCCACACATGCAATAATATCAGAGCAGCAACTGGAGAGAGAGAGAGAGAGCGAGAGAGAGAGATAAACAGAGACTGACAGAGAGACAAACAAAGGCAGTTGGAGACACCAAAAAAAAAACACGTCAACAGATACAGCAGACAGAGGTGAGAAATACAACGGTAAGGTATGTAACAGATATGTATTTGCTGGCATCCGAATGATGTGTCTGAAGGGTACTCTACATACTGTGAACCCTCCATATGTGGTAGTAGTCCTTATCTATATGTATATGCAGATTTGCATAGGGCAAGAGACATACTGCAACTGTTAGTGAAGGCATATATATGTAGTTGAAGGTTGTTATGTGCACATATCTATGTAGGTTGTAGTGTGTGGCATTGAAAACAGCAAGCAGTGCAGGTATATGTCATGTGGTGGTTAAATGCTGTGGGACTGACTTACAGCCAGTGAGGCCTGCTACAGCTATACGGCCTGAGGACAACGAAATGCATTCTGCACAACACTGTGCAATATTATTACATAATTGCATGTCTCACAACTGTTTCATAATTGATATTCCCACCATGAAAGGTGGGCAGTATATGTGCCTATATGTGCATGTATATGTACAGCGATGAATGTTTACAAGTATGTGTGTGTGTGTGTATATATATATATATATATATATATATATATATATATATATATATATATATATATATATATATATATATATATATATATATATATAGATATAGATATGTAGATGTATAGATATATGCATATATAGATATATAGATATATAGATAGATATGTAGATATATAGATATATACACACACACATATATATATATATATATATATATATATATATATATATATATATATATATACATATATATATGGGTCCCCTTCACATGGTTGACAGTTCATTTGATCGACTTTTATTTGGTCGACAATTCATATGGTCGACAGGCAGATTTGCCCCCCCTCCCCAATGTTGTGCGACCCTGGAGTTGATATATATATAGTTAGGGGGTGGGGTGTGTGTGTGTGTGTATATATATATATATATATATATATATATATATAATATATATATAGAGAGAGAGAGAGATATATATATATATGGATATATATATGGATATATACAGATATGTCTATATATATATATATATATATATATATATATATATATATATATAGATATATAGATATGTATATATATATATATATATATATATATATATATATATATATATATATATATATATATATATATATAGTGAGAGAGGAGACAGGGGTCAGACGTATTGCAACAGGTGCCTGGTGACAAAGGCATGGACTGAGCACCAGTGTTGATACTGCAGTGCCATACCTCATTCCAAAACACTTTACCCACTAATTACCAGATAGGTGGTTGCCTGCCTAACAGTGAAGGTGTCAGAAGGGAACATGGGACACAGGTGGACAGTAGCCTCCCCTTTGATATTCACAGTGCCACACTAGTCTTGTAATCTGTTTATGTGGTACATGTCATCACAAACGTTCTGTCATGTACGGAAATATAGGTCAGTGTTCCCCTGTACTCATTACAATGCCCCATGTGGTATGTACCCCACATGACAACTACAGCAAGTGGAAAGGCAACAGACATACCTCACAAAGAGTAATACTGCTCTCAAACACATACCATATGTAGACTGACTCACATAACCACAGCTACAGTGAGTTGCATACCGGCCACCCAGAGGTTACCTCTGCTGAACATACAGAGGTATGTCACACCCATAGCAGTCAGACAACCACCATGTCAACACCTCACAATCCCACCGGGCTACACGGCCTAGGTCCCTAATCCCCGCCACCTCACTAAACAGCACATGCTGGAGGGATAGGCTCCTATTGGCAAATATGCTATTCTCTGGAGTAAACCACCCAGCATTAACAAACAAGGCTCCTCAGTAGCAGATGTCATACATATCCCTGATGATTGTCTGGGGGATAGGTAACACGCCCTGGGAATCACCTCTGTGTATCCAGTTGACAGGAGCAAGTGAAATCAAATTACATGTGTATCAAAGGTCAGGGTAGCATATGGCTAGGCTGCTGTAGGCCCTAGGGCCAACAGCGTATTACCTACCTATGACACAATGCACACACACATGTACTCAGTGCAATACCTGCTATGTGAGGTGGAATGAGTGTGACAGTGAATGTGTGCAAGGTCTGTAATGGTGTGATAGCTTAGTGTGAGGTTGTTTCTGTCATGGTCGTTTGTGTCCTAGGTGTGAGGCCACAGAAAGATGTGTCAGTTATTGGGATGCAGACATAGTAGGATGGCATATGTTGTGACGTAGTTCCTTGTGTACGACTGTGGTGTCCCATCGTAGGCTGAAGCAATACATGTATGCTCAGTAAGTCGTACTGCTGGTGAATCCAGCTGATATTTGAACTGTTGTACTACCTGAAGCTGTAGGCCTAAACAGCACAGTATAGTGTATGTTCACATTCCCTGGTAACACTGTCTTGTGTGTTTCCTGTAGTTTGCACAGATTACATACCTCAGGCATAGGTATCTGTAAGTAGGGGCACACAGTACTGTAAAGTACACAGGAAATGCTCATCTGTGTCAGCATACATTTGTGTGTTGTATGAATGTCTGATTTGTGTGTAATGATGCCTGTACCCTGTCCACAATCACATGTGTGTTACAGGGTTTGCGTGTGTAACTAGCAACATGTATACTCTGTTACAGCAGTATGCCAGCTATATTAACAACTGTGCACATATGTTAGGTAGGGGTATGGCATCAACGACTAGGGTGGGTTACTGGTAATACTGTAACTGTACTTCATGTTCATTGCAATGGATGACATATTTCTTCATGCATTAGCTTGATATGTACCCCCGTGGCGAGGTTGTGCATTGGATCCCAAACAGCGTGCTGAGTACTGGTGTATACTGGTTTGTTATATGGAGTGTGGCAGGCACTGTTAGCCAGTTGTGGGCTGAGCACTGATATGTGGTACTGAATGTGTGTATCCTCTGACAGATGAACAGATGATATATATGGCAGTTAACTGATATCTGTACTGTATAATGTTAAGTGTGCCACATGACTTGCTCACACATATCGTTTACTTGTCTTCCAAGCTTATGGCTCATCAAAGGAATCCCTCCTACACAGCCGCAGAGGAACAGGAAATACACCACAGCCTGGTTCAGCACTATACCCTGCTATTTTCCAGGGCCAGCCAGCACCAGCATGAGCGTACTGCACTGTGGCAAGATCTTGTTCATTGGGTAAATGACATAGGCATGCATAACTGGACATATGAGCAGGTACGCCATCACTGCAGTGATTTAATTAGACATATCTGGCGGCTTGTTTCTGATATCCATAGACAACAGCTTGCCACAGGTGGTGGGGTGGCCATACATCCCCCCCTCACCAGAGTGGAGGAACTGCTCCTAAGCATGGTGGCTCCTGGCCTACAGCAGCAACAACATCACACATGTGTCATCATGGAGGCCAGAGCCACCCAGCATGATGACATGGAGCGTGCAGGTAACATGCCCTAGCTGTAGACTACTGTTACTTGTATTGTTAGATTATGCATATGTGAGATGTGTACTGTGTTTAGCAGTTGTGCTGCCTATTGTGTGCAATACTGATATTTTGAATAGTATCTGTACACCTATGCCTGTTGTTCTACTGTAGTTTAGCACACTCACAGTAGCAGTGCCACAGTTGTGGCTACTGACAAACTGTGTCATATTCTTGTAGGTCCCTCTGGTGTGACAGCAGGGTAGACGATACATGCTGGTGAGTGTGTTAACACTTTAAAATTGGTATTGAAATGTGTATGTCATAGGTGAGGTGTAGGCCGTGTACACATAACACACCTACGCATAATGCATGCTGTGCATGTTTGCTGTGAGACGTTAAACATCTCAGTAAAGTCAGTAGCTGCCTCAATCACATGCAATGCACAGAGCATCAGACACAACTGTGGCAACACTGTACTGCACATTGGATAGGCATAGTTGACACGCATGTACACAACATAACACGTTTGTCATACGCAGTACACCTCAACATGCTACACATAGTGTAACCGGACACCCGCTGCCAGGACACACTTCAGTATCCCACATGTCATCCCCACACCACACATAATATACCTGAGGGGTAGGGGCCTAGCATAGGGCTGTGCAACACTCTTCAACACATAACACAGTCATGTTAGGCAATGCTCCCTATTGGGCACCTCACACACCCTTGTACAACGTGGCTGTGTAATTGTGAACTTAGCCACAGCACTGCTGTTCAGGTACAGCATGCTAGGTGGTGGTCTAGTACTCTTTAGTGGCCTTGAGTGACCACATGATGCATGATGATGATGGCTAATAGTACTACACCCCATACAGTTACAGTGACCACAGTACTACACATAGCTGTCATTGCTTTGCACCTCCATGTTGTGTGTGTGCACACATATGCACCTATACACATTATGCATAGCATGCTGTGTGTGCGCAAACATATGCAACTATACACAATATGCATAACAGTCGCATTCTGTACAAAGTGACACATATTCGTCCTGGAATGCTATTGGGTATATAGATCACATGACACACATTGGGTATATGTGATGTTTAATGTTGCAGTCATGTACCATGCAATGTCATGACTAGCACTGGCATATCTGGAATATGACCCACACTCACCATAACCACTGTACAATGGCCATGTCTAGGATTGGTATTCCATCACGTATACATGCACCACTCATCCCGTTGTACATAGCATGCATGTGCTACACCTGTGTCCAAAATTATCTGCTACAGACACAGACACTGCAATCAAACATGGAAATCCATGTGACACACAGATAACACATGCAGCCATGGTATGTATACCTGTGAGTGATGGTGCACAGGGCATTGCAGGGCTTATACTACTTGCACAGAAATGTTGTGTCCTTGTACACATTGTGTTCCAGGGTGTAGGCAATCATTGAACATGTACACACATGCACCACAGCCATGTACACTGTCATTAACTATGGCTGTCCACACTCACACTGCATGGACTTGATCGACACTTATTCTGCAAGCTGACCTGTGATGTGACTGTTTGCCTTGTGATACTGTCACCCACCTTCAACCACTATTGAGTATGTTTTGGATTGCTGTTGTGTGTGTGTATCTGCTGTAGTGAGGAGTGTGCATGTGTTCCTGTGTGCATGTGTTCCTGTGTTCATGTGTGCATGTGTTCATGTATGCATGTGTGCATGTGTACATGTGTGCATGTGTGCATGTGCTCATGTGTTCATGTGTGCATGTGTGCATGTGTGCATGTGTTCATGTGTGCATGTGTACATGTGTTCATGTGTGCATGTGTGCATGTGTTCATGTGTGCATGTGTGCATGTGTGATAACATCATGTACAGATTGTAAAGTGTGTTTCTTGTCTTACTCTCACAGGTGCAGAGGTTGGGTTGGCTGAATGCATCAGGGAACCTGAAGTCACTGCCACAATTAGTGGAGATGATGAGACATGTATTGTGGCACAGGCAGGTTTGACAGGGTCTTTCATTGGTCCACCAATCGACAGTGCACAGCTTTCAACCCCATCTATGAGCACACTCATACTGCCAATATATCCCTCATCACCAATGGCCGTAGCCGAGGGACAGCATACAGTTGGCATTGAGCAGGAGAGTGTGGTATCCATGGCACATGCATCCCCTCACAGCAGCCATACCCAGATCTGTGGAACAGTACCACATAGGCAGATGTCCAGGGGTTCTTGTGGGAGCAGCGCTGGTCATATTGCCCCTGGCAGACATGCCCCCACAGGTCTTACAACTTCAGCTATGTTCCGGTCTGTAATGCAGGCACAGGCACGTATGGAACGGTACATCAGACAGGGACTAAGGGCGCAGAGGGCCCATAACACCACTATCAATGACAGTATCCGTGACCTTGCCGGTGCCATACGTAATTACACCAAGGCCATTGACAGACGTTGGGGGAGACATTAGATGCCATCCACAATGTGTTTTCCATGAGCCAGGACATCAGCAGCTGGCAGTCATCGCGGACGACACACAGATCACAGCTACTCCCGTAGTGCCATTACCAGCCCCAGCAATGCTAGGGCTAGCCTGTCTATCGACCGTCCTAGTAGACCACGTGCACGTGGCTCTGGGTAGTCCCAGCAGGGACATAGCTCCATTCGACATACCTCTGCCTCTGATGATAGTACCCAGTCAGGCTTGGTACCCGATATTGTCCGTAGCACCCCTGCCAGGCACACGTTCCGTGTCCATGCCCAGAGACAATGATCTGTACAGCCTGGCAGGTAGAGTCTGTGGCTGTCCCACAACCTCCCGTATATGGCAGCTACATGGTGGAGCTGTGTGCATGCAGACACACAAACATAAACCAAACACCTAGGGCTCACACAGACATGCACACATCACATCAACATTGGCCCATGCTGTACAGTTGCCCCCCCCCACACACACACACACACACGCACACACAGACATGTTGATTGGATGGGTCAATGTCAGGCTCTGGCAAACCGGCAACACACCCTGTACATATGATGAGACCTGTGCCACCTCCTGTCATCTGTAACCCAGATGCAGGAACAGGCTAACACGGTGCTGATGCACAGGGTGACTTTGTAGCAGTGTAGCAATGTTAGCAGATTGTCGACAGGAAAGTGTAATGATATCCTTGTAGGTATATCTGAGCAGGCATGGTGCATCAAAGCTATGATTGTCAATGTCGTATTGTGTACACCTGTGTTATGTCTGAGTATGTCTTGTTTGCCCATGTGCCATGTGGATGCAGTGTGTAGTGTTGGCAGCATGTGTTAGTGAGTGGACAGTACGTGTGTGATGTGTGCAGCACAAATTTGCAGGTGTACATCTGTGAACATGGTGGGGGTGCTCTGTCTGCATGTACATGCATACTGGACACATGGGATGTGTGACATACCCTGCATTACACAGTGTTAATATCTCTGAGTATATCTTGGTGGCCAGTATGCATATTACTACAGATATATTCTAACATGGGTACACATGTGTGTGACATGGTTTCGCACTCTGCTGTGGGTGATACTGTTACTAACTATTACTGTTTAGCATTCTGGTAGCATACACAACCTCATCAGCCTGACTATAAACAATTATCAGATGATGTACAGACAAGTGACACACAGATGTAGTGAACTCAGTAACAGTTGTATCCTTCCGGTACCAGTGGTATTGACCGCCACCCATTCCTGGGCCCACACATGTTTGGCATATAGCCCCTTAGGTGCATGCAAACACACTAGGGATATGTCCACCCACATCTGGAAATGCATGCAGTGGCCTACAATGCATTCTCCAGATGGGACACATATCTTACACAAGGGAATCATACAGACAGATGCCTGTTGTCCAACACATGCTGCAGAGCTGTAAGCCTACTATAGCACTGTCATCCACATTTACTATACATAGTATCCTGACAGAATCTGGGCATCTTGAGGCAATGCAGCAATTGCCTCATGTACACAGACAACCCTCTCCTCCTACCACCCAACACTACAACCTGTGAGAGATGCACTGATATAGCCAAACTGGAAGCAATGGTCTCTTCACCCATGACTGGACTAGACAGTCAAGAGGTGATGGTAAACACTTGCACTACACCACACTCATCACATAGTCCCTCAAAACCTACACCACCAAAGCACACACCTACATTTGCGGACCCTCTCAATAGAAACCTGCCCGAGCATCAGACACATCCAAAGCATAAACGCAAGTGAACTCCACCCCCCAACACAACCCAAATGACAAATAGACCACTAACTCAGTATGCCACTCAAACACAGCCCATAAGGCATAACAACGTACCCAACAGTCTAGTCATAGGTGACTCTATAGTCAGACACACTGATGTTCCACTCACTAGACTAAACAAGGAGAATGTTACTGTCAGCTGCCTGTCAGGTGCCAGGATCCGCCACATAACGCATTCACTCAGGTCTCTCCACAATAAGTACAAATATGACACTGTCATTGTCCATGTTGGTTTGAATTACCTGAGACGTACCTCTGTGGACTACATGAAAAGAGACATGGAGGAGCTCTCCAATATTGTAACCCAGTCAGGTATAACCCTAACCTTGAGTAGCATCCTGCCATCACCCAGAATGATACCACAGTACAAGGACAAAATGATTGCCTTCAACAATTGGCTATGCTTCTGGTATAATTCTAAGGGGATCCAGTATTTGTCTGCCTGGGACAACATGATCGACAGACCACAATACTTTGCCAGAGATGGCCTGCACCTGTCACCCTTAGGATTACAATAACATTGTCATCTGTGCAGTGGCAGGGACCTGGTTCAAAGCTCCTGAGAGCACCCCTGCATTACCAGGCCACAATTCATACCACACCTTTCGGCCACATAACCCTGAACGAAGCAATAAAGGCGGTGGCATGTCCATATTCATTAAGGATATCCACACCTCCAGGCTAGTGATTGCTGATTCCTACACATATGCACTTTATAAGCACTTACATGAGTGCATGGAGCATGCTATCCCTAATAGAACCAATATGTTATCCTCCAAGAAAAGAGTAGACAATCTGGTGGTCCTCTGCCATAAACAAACTCTACAACGGATGAATGAAACTGTTGCAAAAAAAAGTAGAACCCATGACTGGTGGAACTCCCTGGTCAACCACAGTATGAAGCTGAGATTCCTCATACAATCCTCCAAAGCTAGTTATGGAAACTAAATTGCCACTGACTCTGAAGACAACCACAAAGCATTTTATAGCTATGTCATGAATCTAAATGGGAACACTCAGATCTGCTCTGAGTTACAGCACAATGGCACTAAATATACAGAACCAACTGATATTCCCAATATTCGATCAGATAGGTTTGGTGCTAACTTTATCCCCCTCTCACCCCTAGAGGGCACATCTGTATACCGGATGTATGCAAGGTTACTATAATCATGGCTGCACACGTGAAACACACACTCTCCAAAGCCGAGAACACAACATCCATGGGACCTGTCAATATGCCAGGCTGCGTTCTACATGAACTACAGAATGAACCGGCACCCTACCTAAGTACCATGTTCAATCATAGCCTCACCGCAGGCTTTGTACCCACTGAATGGCACAGTGTGACGGTTATCCCACTTCAAAAATGTGGAGCCACGAAGGACCCCGGGAACTACCGGCCCATTAGCCTGACGAGCCTGGTCTGCAAGGCCATGGAACATATCATCGTGGAACTCAGAAACAAAGACATTGGTGATCTCCATACTCTGGACCCTGACCAGTATGGATTTGTAAAAGGCAGATCATGCCTCCTACACCTGACTGACATCTTTGAATCAGTCACCAAACCCATACATGAGGGTAACATGGTTCACACAGCTTATCTAGATCCCGCCAAGGCTTTCGACACCATCCCCCACTCTGGAATTCTAGGTAAGGTCACTAAACTAGGTATAAACCCCTATGTCACAAGATGGATTGCCAACTGGCTCACAGACAGCACCCACACTGTGGATGTAGCGGATTCCAAATCCGACATCAGACCACTGACGTGTGGAGTACCACAGGGTTCAGTCCTGGGTCCTCACCTGTTTGGTATCTACTTCTCTGAAGTGCAGGCTAACACAGAAGGTCTTTGGCTAACAATGTTTGCAGATGACTGTGAACTAGGAGCCATAATCACGACTCCTAACGATGTGGACAAACTACAAAAGGACCTCCCTGAGACAATTACCTGGTGTCAAAGCCATGTCCTGAAGCTCAATGCCAAACAGTGTATTGTCACCCCATTTGGTAAAAACTCTGTACCCAAGACCTACCACATAGCTGGTAGTCTACTTAATGCTGGAAATGTGTGAACAGACCCTGGGACACAGGTGGACAGTAGTCTCCCCTTTGATAATCACATCGCCACAGTGGTCAGGAAATCCATCTACATGGGTCATCTCATCACAAAAGGATTCTCACCCTGAAATAAAGAGGTCATTGTTCCACTCATTGCTCATTAGACACATTACAGAGTACAATGGCCCTTTTGTTATATACCTCACAAGACAGCTACAACAACTGGAAAGACCACAGAAGTACCTCACATAGAGGATTACTGGCCTCTAACAGATTCCCTACACAGACCGTCTCAAATAACTACAGCTTTACTCCATCGCATATCACCTACTCAGGGCCGATCTCTGCCTATCATATAAAGCTATGTCAAACCCAGATCTGTTGGACATGCTCCACTTAAAGAAATCCCAATACCTCCGAGCTACACACTCTAGGGACATAAACCTTGTCACCACAATAAACAGAACATGCTGGAGGTATAGATTCCTGTCCCAGAGACTTCCCATACTCTGGAACAGACTACCTATGTCAAACTGAGCACCTCATTAGCACTCTTCAAGACATATCCTGATGATTGGATGGGAAGTGGTCAATTCACCCCAGGAATCACTTCTGTGGCTCTGCTCAATGGTCACAGGAAAATACATTTCTTGGGTGGCGAAAGCCAGGGTACATTTTTGGCTAGGCTTGTATGGGCCCTAGGGCCGATAGCCTAGTACCTACCTATGAACCTATGAACCTATGACAGTACCACATAGGTGGTAGCCCCCCGACATATATGTTGGGCAGCAATGTGTACATACAGCCAAGTGTTATGTCTTCTGTCCTTTGATATCCACATATCCAAAGGTATTCTGAAATCCCTTCGTGTATCACATAAGCAATAAGGGGCCTGTATGCATATCCACAAGTCTGTTGTACACCTATAATGACTGTCCATTATTGCCAGACCTTGTTGTGTATGAACATGTCTGACATACAGCCCAGGCATGTACCCTCACTCACAGTAGTCTATACAAACCGTCATGGGTGTGTGTGACACATTTGACTATGGCCACAGATCACTACAGTGGCCGGCCTTGTCACATACATACCTCTGTGATCTATGATCTGAGAAGCAGCTGCACATTCTGTCACAGGTAAGAAATGTATTCATGTAGTATGCAGGCTACACACCTATGTAGTACTTGAGGTCACATGTACATATATGTATTTGCCTGATGTGTGCAATGCACATACTGTTTGTTCCCTGATATGTCATACCGTAATAAAAGAGAAACACAGATCACATTGACCAACAGTGTCACACACACACACTCAGCAAGTGCAGGATTCAAACCCCTACCTAGTTAGGTTATTACATTAGTGACATCTGCATTAACACAAGGCACTATATGCTTTATTGTTGTTTTTAGTTCCACCACTATATTTGTAGGATGCTGACATCATCACACTTGGCAAAGAGCAATATACCTCATTGTAGGTATTTCCCTCGTCTGCAAAAAGGCCATTCCCCTCAAAGGAAGTCACACAGACACACCCGCCACACACAACAATTGCAGGATTCAAACCCCTACCTAACTATATCATGACACTAGTGAAGTATGCATTAACACAACGTGCTATATGCTTTATTGAATTTTTTCATTTCCGCTGCTATATTTGTAGGATGCTGACATCTTCAGACTTGCCAAAGGGGAATATAACACTTGTCAGGTATTTTCCTACTCACCAAAATGGGCCCTTCTTTTCCAGGAAATCACACAGACACACACATTCCCCCCCTACGCATTAACACAACATGCTATTTGCTTTACTGAGATTGCTTATTTCCACTGCTATATTTGTAGGATGCTGACATCTTCAGACTTGCCAAAGGGGAATATAACACTTGTCAGGCATTTTCATACTCACTTCTCTCTAAGGAAGTCACATAGAAACACACATTTCCTCCCACACACACAGACACACTCAGCAATTGCAGGATTCAATCCCTATCTAACTAGGTTATGATACTAGTGAAGTACGCATTAACACGATGCGCTATATGCTTTACTGAGATTTTTCATTTCCACTGCTATATTTGTAGGATGCTGACATCTTCAGACTTGCCAAAGGAGAATATAACACTTGTCAGGCATTTTCATACTCACCAAAATGGGCACTTCTCTCTAAGGAAATCACATAGAAACACACATTCCCCCCACACACACAGTCAGCAATTGCAGGATTCAAACCCCTACCTAACTATGTTATGATACTAATGAAGTACGCATTAACACGATACGCTATATGCTTTACTGGGATTTTTCATTTTCACTGCTATATTTGTCCGATGCTGACATCATCAGACACTACCTAGTACTGTGTGCACTTTGTTTTATGCAATCCCAGGACTGCACCATGGGGGACAGCAGGTGTTAACAGCTTGAACAAGACACCACAATACTTGGCTTGTGTGATCTATGTCTGGACCAGTTGCCAATCCATCATATGACAATACATATCTATGCACAGAGTGTTGACTATGTAGATACGACATGTGTCTGGGATATTGGATATTGTTTATTACTTCAATCATGAAGGACCCCATGGCCTTGCAGATCAGATGTCATAGGCATATAACACTATAGTTCCCATGGTCTGTTGTGCATCAACACTTGTGGGGTGTGCCATATGTTGCTGTAACCAGTTCAACAGTTTTATATCCTGCAGAGAGGGTAAGGCTCATCAGACTGTTCAGGTGCAGGGTCTGTTTGTTCTGCAGTTCACGTATGACACATATGGGATACGTTTTAATCCACTCGATGCCATGTGTTCAGCTTTGAAAGTACCTGTATATCCAATCTACATGTATTATCCCCTGGTATGATGATAGGGCCTTTTGACAGTGGAAGGTGGCTATGTATGTATGGCCTTGTGTGACAGGGGATTTTGGCATTGTCAGTCATTTACAGTTGGCCCTGACTCAGGACATATATGAGTGTATTTGCTATGTATGACATAGCTGAAGGAAGTGCCATAGTTCTGTCTGGACTCCTTCACAAATAATCTTACCAGACACCAAGGAACATAGGCACTAAACCCATGTTATAGACTTTACACACTTAACACTCTACTGATCCTTTTTGTTCAGTTAAATGAGTATTTCATCATAGTATCATGACATGTCCGAGGGTCAGCTTTGTGTGTAGTCTCCAGTCCAGCTGGTGAATATGGGGATTGTCAGTAAATGTTACAACTGCTTATGTACACAGACAACCCTCCCCTCCTCCAAACATACCCAGATATTTGTGACAGCTGCAACTCTATGGACAAACTGGAGGCTGAGCTCTCTAGACCCATGACTGGCACAGTCTATCAGGAGGAGAAGGTAACCACACACACTACGACTCCAGTGTCACATAGACCTATAGCAACAGCAGACCAAACATATAAACACACAATCACATACTCAGAGGCTCTCAATAAACCTCTGCCTAAGCAGCAAAGACCCCCAAAGCAGACACCCAGACAACTGCTTCCCCACCAGTATACCCACATATCACAAAGTACACAGTGTCACTGTACCACACAGTCAGTGCCCTTAAGGCTAAACAACACACCTAATACACCTGTGATAGGTGACTGTATTGTCAGACACACTGATGGCCCACACACCAGGCTGACCAAGATGAAGGTCACTGTAAGCTGTTTATCAGATACCAGGATGCACCACATAACACATGCACTCAGGTCACTCCAAAGCAAGTACAAATATGACTCCGTTATTGTCCATGCTGGTGTGACTGTCCTGAGACGTTCCTCCCTGGACTACATGAAATGAGACATACAGGAGCTCTATGATCATGTAGGCCAGGCTGGTATGACCCTGTCCTTGTGTAGCATCTTAACCTCACCAAGAATGATGCCACAGTATAAAGACAACATGATAAATTTTAACAGTCGGCTAACGTATGTGTGTCATTCACAGGGGATCCAGTGTCTGTCGGCCTGGGATGACATGCTCGTCATGCCACGTTGCTTCACTAGGGACACCTTGCACCTGACAACCCTGGCCTTTTAAATAATGGCTAAGGCACATGGCACACTCATAGTGCCTTTTTTAGTCAGGGCTCACATGACAAATCCCACTCCATAGACAATACCAGGTAAAATTAACGAAGTGTAATGCTGGTCAATGCCAGAGGTGTACACCTCAAACTGCACGCACTCAAGGCTCTCTTCAGTATGGGGAATATAAATATCTGTGCAGTGACAGTTACCTGGTTCGAGGCTCCAGACAGCACCCCAGCACTACCAGGTTACACATCATACCATGGTTTTCTGACACAATAACCAGGCAACACCACATACGGGGGGAGTATCCATATATGTCAGAGATGCACAAACCTCCAGGATAGTAGCACTGCACAAATCATTGGGGACCATCCATGTGTAAGTAACAGTGGCCTAAACTGCCTTTCAGGTAGTAGCCTGCTACAGACCAGGGAACACACTCGGCTTTCATGAGAACACAACACTGTAGAATATATAGGTGTGTACAAACAACATTATATTGGATGACCTGTAGTAGCCAAACATTTACTGGGGATACTACTCAAGCCCCAACACCCTCGCACAATGGTTCCTCGTATATATCAACTCAAATGCTATGGAACAAGTGGTCAACACCCCCACATGAGGGGTATACATATTGGACCTGGTCATCACCAATATGGGGACTATATGTTCCACACAAGAGGTATACCCCTCATTGTTAAGGTCACACCATACATTTATGTCACCGGACATCCATATCCCCCCCCCACACCCAGCCAAGGTAATCTCGGTGAGGTACTTCTCAAATGCAAACATCATACTTCTCAGAACAGAGGTGTTTTTCTTCAAAGCCCCCAGGCCACTGGGAACTACGACTCATATCACAGTATCCTTTAGAAACCCATTGTATGGACACCTACAGGAAAGCATGGATCATGCTATCCCACATGACTCCAAGACTCACTCCTCTAAAGGCAGGTGACCTGTCTGGTGTACCCCAGCCATACATAAGCTATGCAACAAAAGGAGGAGGCTACTACATGATAGAGCAGTCTCCCACAAAGGGGAGGCATCTCTGATCACTACTAGCAAGAAGGTACAATCATCATAATATCATGTAAGACCAGCTTCGACACTACGATTGCACATGACACTAAAGGCAATCACAAGCCCTTCTTTAGTTATGTCAGGAACCTGGGTGGCAACTCCCAGATATGCTCTGAGTTACTGCATAATGACAATGAAGGACACTTAACCCACACACATTGCCAAAATCCTGGCAGACAGGTTGAGTGCATATTCCTAACCCCTATCCCCCACACACACATGTCCCTGACAACAGAGTGTAGCCTCCCTGACATCACAGATGAACATGTGAGAGCTGCCCTCTCCAAAGCAATAACACAGCATCAGTGGGTCCAGACAGTGTCCCAGGCTGCATCCTACACATGCTTCATGAAGAACATAACACTCACATAACATCACTATTCAATATCAGACTTACTACAGGATATGTACCCAAGGAATGGCATACAGCAACAGTAGTCCCGCTCCACCATGGTGGTTCTACAAGGGACCCTGTACACTATCAGCCTATAAGCCTGACTAGCCTGGTCTGCAAAGCTATGGAGAGTATCATCCTGGGACACATTTACAGATGTTGACAACCTCCAGACACTGGATTCTACCCAATTCACCTTTGTTAAGGGCAGATCTTGCCTCTTGCACCTGACGACTTCTTTGAATCAGTTACCAGGGCCATACACATAGGGAAGGTAGTCCACACAGTGTACCTGGACCTCACAGACCCCTTTGGCACAATACCACACTTGGGCATCTTAGATACACTCACCAGCTTACATATCAACACATATGTTCCAAGATGGATTGCAAACTGGATCAGGGATAGCATCCACATGTTCAGACGTGCAGGTGCCAAGTCAGACTCTACACCACTTACATGTGGCATCCCACAAGGCTCAGTTCTGAGACCTGTCTTGTTCAGTATATATTCCTGCGAGGTACAGGCTAACATGGGGGGAGTATGGCTGACCAGGTTCACAGATGACTGCAGACCGGGTGCCATAATCGACTCTCCAGATGACATATGCATCCTCCTACAGGGTCTCCCAGAGATGGATAACTGGTGCCAGAGCCATAGCCTATAACTAACTGCCATACAATGCATACACATGCCCTTTGTGAATGACAAAGTGCACACAGATTAACACATAGCTGGTAATCCATTACATAGAGAAGATGTACATATGGATTTGGGGTCCACAGTAGATACTCATCTCTCCTTTGAATATCACATTGGCAAAGTGGTTAGGTAGACCTTCTATATAGCCCACCTTATCCCAAAAGGCTACACATCTAAATCCAGAGAGGTCATTGTGCACCTATACTCATCACACCCATACTTGAGTACACTGTCCCATTTGGGATGTACCTTACCCGACACCTGCAGCAACTGACATGACCCCTAAGGTACCTCACGAAGTGAAACAGGAGACTCATACAGATGCCCTACACAGTTCAGCTACAGAAACACCAGCTGTACTCGGTTGCTTAATGCTTACCCAGATGCAATCCGTGGCTGCTATATGCAGCCATGTCCAGCCCAGACTTGTTGGACATGCTTCGCCTCAGGATATCAGAATCCCTTACAGTTACACACTCCAGGACTTCTACCTCAGCACAGAATTAATAGGACATGCTGGAGGGACAGATTCATATCCCGGAAGCTCCCCTCACTCTGGGACGACATCCCAGTCCAAGTTAGACAGAGCCCCTCACTGACCCTCTTCAAGGGAAATACTGACAAGTGGTTGGGTGATCATACATTTACCCCTGGGATCTCTTCTGGGTCCCTGCTAGACAGAGGCACAGTACACTAACCATACTATGGCTATCTTGTGCGACCTATTATTCAAAGGCACAGGGTGGTGACAGCCATACACACTCTGGCTATGCTTCTGAATGCCCTAGGGCTGATACCTAGTATCAACCTATGAACCTATGTACCTATGATAATGTTTGGAGTGCAAATTGTTTATTGATGATTCTGACTGCAGATTTGTCATCCTCTTTACTTTCCCACTTTCTATGTAAAACATATTTATCTGTTGTACATATTTGATTATGACAGGATTCCCAGATGTTATATATGTGTCTGTTATCTTATAACTGTGTGCACAAGGCAGGATTGTTGGCTAGGGAGAGGTTTGTGGGTTAACAGGTGAACTGCCAGATATGTCTGGCCCACTGCTGCACTCAGACAAGGCCTAAGTGTGTGAGCATGCCCAGTTTGCACATTCACTCTTTTGTTGCCTGACATTTGTTTCATTTCTTTAAGTGTGTGAGCATGCCCAGTGTGACCTTTAAGTATGTTGCTGTCTGGAGGCCAGTACATTTTGTTACCATGTGTGAACATGCCCAATATTAACATGTGTACTATGTGTGTTTGAAATCAAGTTATATTTATACTGCAGGGCTCACCTTTGTGTCATAAGTTGACATGTATTATGCTGTGACTGTGGGGTTTCCATGACACACTTTGCATACACTTATCAGCATGTCTTCATACAAGCTGACCAGTGAAATACTGTCTTGGTTTGGTGGTTTGGTACTGTGACTATAGCGCACAGTATCCTGGGTTCGAGGCCTGTCACTGCTTTAAATTTTCATACTGGCCAGACCAGACTGCTTAAGGTCAACTAAAGCATATATGTGCATGTTTACCTGCTTTTGATGAACTATGGGCAAATTTGACCAGACATGACCAACATTGCTCAACAGTTTTCAACATTGCTGAACGTTGGCCATTATTGCTCAACATTGCCCAAAGTTGTGCCAGTTTCTGTGTACGCTTATGTTTACATATACTACGTAGTGGCAAAGCTGTTTAGCACTGCTTTATATTGCTTAACACAGGTCAATCATGCCTCAGGTGGTGCTGCAGGGCTGCCTATGTTGGATGCACATAGTACACTCCCTATACATGTTTGAGAATAGGTAGTGTCAAGTTAGGCATCCCTTTTACTGTATGTGCGGGTCAGGGAGAGGTATCATTTCCAGGGTTCCTACTGAGCCAGTGTATGTGCTATACATTCCCTCTTTGCCAAGGCCAAAGCATACTGGGCACGCCTCCTTCTGCCTACTGGGGCAGGCTGAGGTTGTTCCTCCTCTGAGTCACCCTCCACCTATGATGGCCTTGGCAATGGTGGGGGGCTGTTTGGTCCTGGCTTATGCTGATCCTGCTGCAGCTGTTTTCACAGGATCATATTATGTAGCATAGCACATACCATGACAATTTGGGTACATGTAGTTGGTGAGTACTGCAAGGCTCCACCAGAGGTGTCCAGGCACCAGAACCGTGACTTGAGCAGCCCAAACACATGCTCAATTACATTTCATGTTTGAGCATGTGCCTCATTATGGCATTCCTGTTCCGGTGTGTGTGCATTTCTGATGGGTGTCATCAGCCATGGCTCCAGTGCATATCCAGTGTCCCCCCCTAGCTGAACATGAGGGATGTCCCCATTGGCAAATGTCTGGTACAGCTGCTTCAGATGCCAGATATGGGAATCGTGGTAGCTTCCAGGGCAGCCAGCACACACATTCATTATTATGCCCTGGGCATCACACATGACCTGACAGTTGATGGAGGGGAAGCCTTGCAGTTAATGTAGACCCTACCCTGCTCACCAGCTGGTGCTTTGATGTGTATGTGCGTGCAATCTATTGCACCCACTACCTCAGGATATTCTGCTATTTGCTGGAAGAGATGCATATTGCTGGCCAATACCTCACGGGAATTGGGAACTATACATGATCACCAACATGTGCTGACATGGCATCCAGTAACTGGTGCAGTACCCTGGATGCTGATGCTTGTGATATCCCCATCATATCACCAGTTGGTCTCTGGAAGGTACCTGTTTCAAGTATTCATAGGCCAACACATACCTTGGTTTCCACTGGGATGGGTTCCCCTCTGTTGGTTCAGTGTGTGACGCGTGGCCTGCACAGATCAACAATTTGCTGCATGAGGTCTCTGTCCACTCTATAGCGCTCCACTATCTCCAGCTCATGTAGCCCCTGGTAGGTTACCCTGGGCCTGTACACTCTTCTCCTTCTCCTCACTGGGGGTTGGTTGGCAGCATTCCCATTGTCACCACCCTCAGCATGTTGCATATGTCGGTTTATGACAGCAATGGCAGCCCCTAATATTTCTTTGTCTCAGTTAAGCCTTTTCAGTATTCACTTCTCTTAGCTTACTGCAGTGCTGCAGTGTCTCTGAGGAATACATGGTGAAAAGTTGTTTGCAGAGTTTTAAGTGCTGGGCTGGGCTGGTTTACTGCCTGTGTAATTGCCTGATTCTGATTATTTCCACCTGCTAGCTCTGCTGATTCTCCCTGGTTAACTTCCTACTGTTTGTTGTGCTTTCTTTTCCCTTTCGATTTCTACAGGGGGCAGTGCCACGCACACAAGTGCAAACATGCGCACACACGCTAACATGCGCGCACACAGGCTTACATGGCCTAACACTTGCTAATTCCTGCTTAAATGCACGCACACAAGCGCAAACCCGCTTACATAGACTTAGACAACATTACACATGCTAACTCCTGCTTATACACGCGCACACAGTCTTACTCGGATATACAGGCGTGCACACACGCGCATACACGTTGCAAGCATTTTTACAAGAAACTTTGGTGATATCCACAGTGTGCACATTCTATTTCTTGACTTTAGCTAGGATACCTGGTGACACACCTCTTCCAGTGATGAGCAACTGACAGCTAACACATGCCACTCTGCTCCAGTGAGCTTATCTTCTTTCATACATACCCTCCCTCGTGATGTCACCTATGTCCTACTCTGTTACTCCCCTTATCCTAGTCTTACACTCCACTGACTGTGCTCATTTGCTATGTAGACTTGAGTTCACTATACTTACCCTCATTTGCATAGGATTGCCTACTAATGCTTGGTTACATCTCTTAGACTGGGTTCCCCCCTTAGCAACCTCTACTCGGTAGCCATGTTGTCTTCAGCCTGCCATTGCCTTGCATTGTACATTGAAAATTCCCATAAAATCCACATTTGTGGGTTTTAAGTTTTATTTTTCTGGTTTTAGAGCGCAGCCTGTTTGTGTGGCGCTGCGCTACACTTAAACATTGGAAATCGGAGAAAAAAATAAATTTATTTTTTTCATATTGCATTGGGAAACATTGCCAATGGCCGTATATTTGGCCATTGGCATGCTTCCCCTACTGGATGCAACCTTTATTTGGAGCTGTCATGGCACCGTTTTGCTATTTGCAGAATGGTACTCAGTTGTCAACTGAGTACATTTCTGCAAATAACACTGCTCTTACTCGGACAGGTTCGGGTTTCCTGAATCGCAAATCTACCTCATTTTCATGCCTTTCAGCTGCAATTGAGGTAATTTGCATATTCGAGCCCTGTCCATGTAAGAGCCATTTTAGGAGCTCTCTTGCATGCCCCTGCAGGCTGTTTCTGGATCGCTCTTCGGACATGATGGCTGCATGGAGTCTTACTCTACTCTTAGACTTGGTGCAAGCCATTGTGAATCTGGCCCATTATTTACATGGGAGAAGGGAAGAGGTATCGGCATATTTGGGTAAAATAGTAAAGGAGGATATTAATATAATGAGGAAAATGAAAAGGTAAAATAACCCAAGAGCAAACTATGAGTATTGTAGAACAGCATGTGGAAAATATGTATACAAGTAAAAAGAAAACAAGACAAAATGGAAAGTAAAAACAAATCCAGAATAAGTTAAGGAAGCATTTGAAAAAGAATACTATTAGTGAATTGGATGAAGTTCTTAGGAAAGTAAATTTTGAGTCAGTATCAGAGCCAGATAGTACAGGGTATGGAATGTAGAAGAAATTAATGGACCAGCAAAGAGAGTATTTTGTATATGTACTTAATGAATTGTTAAAGGAAGGGTTTCTTTACGAATTATATAGGGAGATATTAAAATTTATATGGAAGAAAGATAAGAAAAATTAAATAAAAAATGGAGACCCATCACACTAATTTACACAGATTATATTTTTATGAAAATAATACAGAGGAGAATGGAAGGAAGGCTGGATATTATGGAAGAATGTATATATGGCATAAAAGGGAAGGAATGTCAAGAACTGTTATTGACTGTGAGATAAATTATGGAAGATATTATAAGTATGGTAGGTGACATCAACAAGGTATATGATACAGTAGGATATGATGCCTTGGGGCCAATGTCAAAGCACTGAAAACTCATTTCACTGAAACTCATATAGTCAAACCCATTTCACTGAAAACTCACTTCACTGAAAATCTTCTCCACAAGAAATATATCTGAAAACCATGTTTTTGGTGCATCCTCCATACCCCCTAACTTATATATACCAACTCCGCAATTTCACACCCATCGAGAAAAGAAAACACCACACACAGTGAATCAGTGCTCAATAGCAAACATTGACATATACAGATCTGGGTTTACAACATGATGCTGACCACTGCAATTCACACATGCTGTGCCAGACTCACTTCCCTAATAACTCCTATGACAAGAAATGACACCACTGCATACTTTCTACACATGTCTACACTTTTCTTTGAAATGAGTTTTCACTGAAATGAGTTTACATTGAAATGACTTTTCAGTGAAATGGGTTTGACCATCTGGGTTTCAGTGAAATAAGTTTTCACTGTTATGGTAGGGACCCAATGCTTTGTGAGATGTTATGCAGAAGTGTGTACAAGGTAACAGAATTAGGAAACAGTGTATGTCAACATGTCAAAATAATAGAGTGAGGGTGTTAGTGAATGGGTGGCTGAGTAAAGAAATATGCATGAAGTGAGGTATAAGACAAGGATGTCCCATGAGTGGGATATTGTTTGATTTAGTAATGGATGCAGTAGTGAGTGAAGTAGCTTATAAACTGAAGGGCTAGATATATGATGCAAAAGGAGGTGGTGATTTGGATATATGCAGACTATATTAGTCTTAGTTTCTAAGAACAAAATATGGATGAGGGAAGTATTGGTTTGTCTGAATGGATGTTTAAAGGAAATGGGAATAACCTTGAATAAAGATAAAAGTAAGGGTTTGGGTGATCTGGTGAAAATTCAGGGTGTGTGTTTTTTAATGATTTAAGTGTCTTTGCTGGGAATAAAATTTGGGAAAAATAATGTAACTATGAGGGAGGGGTTGATAAAAGGAATGAAAGCAATAAGTCTAATGTGGAGGACATATAGATTAGCATTAAAAAAAGATTTATCTGGTGAATTCGATATTAATGGGAAAATAGCATATATGTCAAATGTTCATATGATTCCAGAAAAGTATGAAAAAGAACTTGTGCAATTGTTATTTTCTTTCATATGGTGTTCAAGACTGAACCCAGTAAAAAGAGGTGTGCTGTATATGAGTGAGGATGAAATGGGATTGGGGTTATTAAATCCAGTGGTTTATTCTGCTTCTTTAAACTCGTATAGCGTATTAGTGTGGGTAAATGATGACAATGGCAGTTTTATAGGGAGAATGTTTAAATATAAGTACAGAACATTCTGGAAGATGATGATAATAACAAAAGACTATGTAAATGAAGAAAGTAAAATTTAGTAAGAAAAAATACTAACAGAATATATAAATAAAGATAGAATGGTGTTGTATAATAATGTGATGAAACAATATTATTATGTAAATCCATGGGGGAATTTACTAGAGGAAGTGACTAAAGCTGTTAAAGTAAGGAAAAAGTCATGTACCAAGATAACAGAGTTTCTGGATTTCCTGTGAAGACTGATAACAAATAAGTTACCAGTAAAGGGAATTGTGCCATATAAAAAGAAAATTGAAAGAGTGTGCTTATTTTGTGGGGAGGAAAAGACAATAGATCATGTTTTTGACATGTAAAAGAGTTGCAAAACTCTAGAAAAAGTTGTCTGAAGGAAAATGTTTTGAGAATATGGTTATGCATGGATATTACAAGAATATTACAAGATATTACAAGGATATTGCAAGAAAAAAATTCTAAGCTTGTTTCCTACCTTTCCTGTAACTAGTCTAGTCCAGATACAGATTTGCTGTATCCAGGACTGTTTGCAAGCTTCTGAGCCACCCAAGACTTTCTGTGTTGGAGGGAAGCCTTCTAGCTTATCAGTGGAAGTGATAAGCACTAGGTAGCCTATCTACCACAAGAGGAGTGGTTTCTGGCCCAGAAATTGTAGTTTATTGCCTGTTTGGGCAGTTTTTTCCATATTTTTCAACTTTCTGGTTTAAAAGTCAGCATTTACATTTCCCTGCCTTTCCTGTAACTAGACTAGCCCATCCACAGATTTGCTGTATCCAGGACAGTGTGTAAGCTTTTGAGCCCCCCCAAGTCTTTCTGTGTTGGAGGGAAGCCTTCTGGCTTATCAGTGAGAGTGGTAGGAATTAGGTAGCCTTTCTACCACAAGAGGAGTGGTTTCTGACCCAGAAACTGTAGTTTATTGGCTGTTTGGGCAGGTTTTCCATCTCTTTCAACTTTCTGGTTTAAAAGCCCACGTTTGCGCTTGCTTCCCGCCTTTCCTTTATTGGCCGTTTGGGCAGTTTATCCATCTCTTTCAACTTTCTGGTTTAAAATCCCATGTTTGCACTTGCTTCCCACCTTTCCTGTAACAAGTCTAGTCCAGATACAGATTTGCTGTATCCAGGACTGTTTGTAAGTTTCTGAGAGGTGCCAAAGTTTGCTCTTCAAATTTTCCCTTAGATCTGCTAGTTCTCTCCTCTCCTGCACTTTTACTAGCTTTTTAGTCTAGCACTTTACCAGACTTCTTGTAGCAATTATTGTAGCACACAAAAGTGCTACCAGCACTAAATGTTCTACAAGGAAATGGCTCCAGTATTTATTAATGCCCACCCCTCCTGGCATGTCTAAAGGTCAGTTCCCTGTGCTTTCTCCTACTAACCTGGTGAACTTGAGCATTCTGAGGCAATTCAGCAACTGCCTCATGTACACTGACTACCCTCTCCTCTTACCTCTCATCACTCAGACTTGTGAGAGATGCACTTATATATCAAAAATGGAAGCCACGCACTCTCCAGCCAAGACTGGAATAGCTGGTCAAGAGGAGAAGGTCAACACTTGCACCACACCACATGGAACACATAGCCTTGCAGAACACACACCAGCACTGCCTTCACATAAAAACACAAACTACACACAGCTTCACAGAGGGTCTCAATAAAAATCTACCCAAACAACAGAGACCTCCAAGGCAGAAACACACTAGACCACCACAACACAACACTAATCATGAGACACATAACTCTCCTAAACAGTGTGCCACTCAACCAAAGCCCTAAGGCAAAACAGCATACCAAACTCACTGGTCATAAGTGACTCAGTAGTGAGGCACACTGATGTCCTACTCACTAGGTTGAATAAGGAGAAAGTAACAGTCAGCTGCCTTTAAGGCACCAGGATCCACCACATAACGCACGCACTCAGGTCCCTCAACAACATGTACAAATATGACTGTCATTGTACATGTGAGTGTGAATGACCTGAGACGTACCTCCCTGGACTACATGAAAAGAGACATGGAGGAGCTCTCAGATTATATAGCCCAGGTGGGTACGACTGTATCCATGAGCAGCATCCTACCATCGCCCAAAATGATACCTCAGTACAAGCAGAAAATGACTGATTTCAACAATTGGCTAAGTTTCTGGTGTCCTTCTAAGGGGATCCAGTATCTGTCTGCCTGGGATGACATGATTGACAGACCTTAATGCTTTGCCAGAGATGGCCTGCATCTGTCACCACTGGGCTTCTGGATACTGACCAAAGCTGTTGCCACCCCTATAGTGCCTTTTTTAGGCAGTGTTCCAAAGACCAATTTCCACTGTAACAGCTACAAACAAATGCAATCTCAAGGTCATGCTGCTAAACAGTGGAAGTCTAAATCTCAAAATGCACTCACCCGAAGCACTCCTTAAAATGGAGAACATTGACATTTGTGCAGTAACAGAGACCTGGTTCAAGGCAGCAGAAAGCATCCCTGCAGTACCAGGCTATAACTCATTCCACACCTTTCGGCCCCAGAACTTGGACCAAAGCTCCAAAGGTGGTGGTGTTTCCATATTCATAAAGGATGCACACAACTACAGACTGGTAGCCCAACATAACGCATCTGAAATACTTCAGGTGCAGCTAACACTGAGAAAGACAGCAATTCAGGTTGTAGCCTGCTATAGGTCCCCAACCATGTCCCAAGACTCACACTCCACTTTCCTAAGCACCCTGGAGAATATTAGGGTCCAGATTAATACTCTCATACTAGGCGACTTCAACTACCATTCCATTAACTGGGAAAACTACTCATGTATCTATACACTTGCCCAACATTTCCTGGAATTCATTAATTCCAATGCCCTGAACCAGCTTGTTCTTACCCCCACTAGAGGTAGCAACATCCTTGACCTGGTCATTACTAACATGGGCGACCATTGCTCTACACCAATAGTCAACTCCTCCCTGGTTAGATCCGACCACAAACTAATCACCTTGGAAATCCACCCCCCACAAAGGTAACCACCATGAAGAACTTCTCCAAAGCTAACTTTGGGCTCCTAAAATCAGAGGTGGCAAACTTCACGGCACCCATGCACATGGAGAATAGTTGCATGACCACTGAATCATACACCAATGCACTGTACATACACATACACAAATGCATGGATCTCGCCATACCCAATAGAACCAAGATGCTCTCCTCCAAAAAAAGGAAGTCAATCTGATGGTCCCCTGCCATAAACAAACTCTACAACAGAAGGAGGAAACTGATGCAGAATAAGGTGACATCCCAAGACTGGAAAAACTCCCTTATCAGCCTCAACAAAAAGTTGAGATCTCTCATCAAATTCTCTAAAGCTAGCTATTAAAACAGAATTGCAGCAGATAGTAAAGATAACCACAAGGCCTTCTATAGTTATGTAAAGAACCTCCACAGCAATACGCAGATTTGCTCTGAGTTACTGCACAATGGTACCTCCTATAGCAAGTCAACAGATATCGCCAATATACTGGCCGACAGATTCAGTGCCAGCTTTACCCCTCCCCCCTAAAGGACCAGTCACAATACCAGTAGATTGCCAGGCACCCAGTATTACTGCTGCACAGGTTAAAACAGCACTGTCCAAGGCCAAGAATACAGCTTCTATGGGACCTGACAATATCCCTGGCTGTGTTCTACATGAACTACAGAGTGAACTGGCACCTCACCTGTATGCCCTGTTCAATCACAGCCTTACCTCAGGCTTTGTCCCTACCGAATGGTGCACTACTACAGTCATCCCTCTCCACAAAGGAGGAGTGACTACAGATCCTGGGAACTATTGCCCCATTAGCCTGACTAGTCTGATATGCAAAGCTATGGAACACATCATCATGGACCTAATAAACAAGGATATAGGGAATCTCCAAACTCTGGATCCCACACAGTTTGGTTTTGTGAAGGGTAAATCATGCCTGCTCAACTTGGTCAACTTCTTTGAGTAAATCACCAGAGCTGTGGATGAAGGCAAGGTGGTTCATACAGCCTACCTTGATCTGGCCAAGGCCTTTGATACTATTCCCCATAATAGAATATAATAGAAAAACTCACTAAGCTTGGCATCAACCCCTATATCACTAGGTGGGTTGCAAACTGGCTCACAGGTAGAACCTGCAGTGTGAAAGTAGCTGACTCCAAGTCAGACTGCCAACCAGTCACAAGTGGAGTCCCACAGGGTTCGGTCCTGAGTCCTCTCCTGTTTGGTATCTACCTCTCTGAAGTCCAGGCCAACATGAAGGGACTCTGGCTGACAAAGTTTGCAGATGATTGCAAGTTGGGAGCTATTATTAACTCCCCAAGTGATGTTGACATCCTACAGAAAGGCCTCATTGAGACCAACGACTGGTTTCAGAACCATGGCCTTAAGCTCAATGCCAAAAATGTGTCATCATCCCCTTTGGGAAAAACTCAGTTCCCATGAATTACCACATTGATGGTAGTCTGCTCAACACAGAAGGCGTTATAAGAGATCTGCAAACAAAGGTTGACAGCAACCTCTCTTTTGCCCACCACATAGCCACTGTGGTCAAAAAGTCCTTCTATGTGGCACATCTCATTACTAAGGGTTTTGCGTCCAGGAAGAAAGATGTCATTGTCTCCCTCTACTCTTCCCTCATTAGGCCAATCACTGAGTACAATGCCCCATTTGCCATGTACCTCACTAAACACCTGCAACAACTGGAGAGACCGCAAAAGTACCTCACAAAGAGGATCCTAGGCCTTAAACCTCTGGGAAATCATAAATTTACACCTGGGATCATGTCTATGGCCCTGCTGGACAGAGGCTCAGGAATCTAATCTCAACACATTCTGGCTAGGTTTATAAATATGAACCTATGAACATTTGTCCTATATGGACAGACTTAAAAAACTCAAAACTATTCTCTGTCTCATATCACCTACTTGAGGCTATCTCTGCATGACTTACAAAGCCATGTCTAACCCAGCTCTGTTAGAAATGCTGCATCTAAAGAAATCCCAATCCCTCCGCACCACACACTCCAGAGACCTCAACCTCATTACCACAATCATCAAAACATGCTGGAGGGACAGGTTCATAACCCAGAGACTGCCTATGCTATGGAATAGACTTCCCATACATGTCAAGCAAAGCACCTCACTGGCCCTCTTCAAGAGAAATCTTGATGAATGGATGGGAAATAGAAAATTCACTCCAGGGATCACTTCAGTGGCTTTACTCAACAGAGGCACTGGGGACCAAGGTCAGGTGGTGCAATGCCAGGGTAATCCCATGGGCTAGGCTTGTAAAGGCTCCAGGGCCATTAGCCTAGTACACACCTATGAACCTATGAACCTATAAAAGGAAGAATATGTAAGAAGGGCAGATAAGAATTTTTATATAATATGGGTTATTTAGAATGAAAGAGTGAATGAAATTTTGATTAATGGGAATGGATTTTGGCAGATCTTTTGCAAAAAATCAGAATATGGCTGTGGAAGGAGGAGTGGGGGCCAGTTATTGGACAATAACAATGAGGATGTTATAAGAAAATGATAAATAATAAAAAACAGAAATGTGCAAATATATGTGCCTGTAAATATGTATGTTTTGTAATTATGTAAATATGTAGATAATGTTTTTTATGCTGTATTAAATAAATACCCCTGCACTTTTCAATAGGTGCAGTGGGATCTTTTACATCCACCTGAGCTACCACCCACTCGAGCAGATGGGGCCTCAGTTTAACATCTTATTCAAAGGACGACACACTCAGGAGTCCAGCAGCCCCATTATGCTGCACTGCAATGTCAGCTGTCAATCTACCTGGTGCAGGAATTGAAGCCACAGCATTCTGATCCACAGGTGTGTGTTACCTGTTACATCACTGACATTATCTGTTTCTTCAGTCCCTACTTTGAACAATTAAATTAGAATGTTTATGCAATGCAGGTAAATACATTTTGTCTTTTCCCTTCTAACCTCTGCCAGTGGTGGCATTCATGTGGATGTAGAATATAATGTTAGACTGCAATGTGCAAGACTGCCACCTGCTGATCCTCTTCAGAACTGCAGCCACACTACATTTGTATCAGAGTTTACTATGACTTACCCGAACTGCAGGAAGTCGAATGTCCGATGTGCGAAATCATGATTTCCAAGGGGCAGAAAATTGAATCAAAAACGGCCGAGAGAGGTTAGTCATGTTGCATGGTGCACTTGACCTTTTCAGAAGCAACTTGCTGAGACTGTGGAGGGAGGTTGCGCTTCAGTGAGGAACTGGGAAGTAGCATATTTCCACACTGTAGTGTGATCTTTGAGTTGGTATATTTAATGTGCAGGGGTGGGGGGGCACAGCTCCCCACATGGGGGGTGCCAAAATAGTAGAGGTGAGCTTGCCGTGGCTGGAAGAGGGGAATGTCGAAAATATCAAATGCACTTAATCGTGCAAATCATTTTCGACATTCCGCTCTTTCATGCTTGCCAAAATAGACCTTATTTTTCGGCCATACTATTAATCAATGTAAGACTATTCAACGTTTCAATAGTAAACCGTTGTATCAGAAAAGCATGCATTTATTTATTGGTATGTGCTGTATCTGTTGTATAGGTTCATAGGTGATTACTAGGCTAATGACCCTATAGGGTATTTTTAAGCCTAGCCGTGCTTCACAACTGTATTTTACAGATTATGATACCACCTAATTTATAGGTGGTACAACTTGGGCATGAGTGAGCATTTATAAGCTTTATCTTTCTAGAAGGGATATAGGTGGCAGACCAAGAATAAATATATGATTACCCATACATGCAGGAATGAAATCTGCTTCATATGGATGTGAAGCCTCTTGCAGAGAAAGGATAGTCTCCAAAATGCATACCTGTCCCTCCAATATATCATATTTATGTTGTAAATTTATTTATTTATTATTTTACATTTGTTAACCTTTATTTATTTATTATTTTACATTTGTTAACCGGGGGTGTCTGACTTAGATCAGGTGTTTCTGATGATAATTGTTTTACAGGTGTGCAACAGGTCCAACAGGGCTGGATCAGAGGATGCTTTGAAGGCCAGGCATAGATTGCACCTCAGCAGTCATTACAAGACTGAGTACATAGAAAGGGCTTTGAGGTGATCATTAAAGGATATATTTTCTACATCATGTATTCTTTTTGTGAGGAATATCTGAGACTGGTCCAGTTGTTATATATGCTTGGCCAGATACATACCAGTGGGGGTGTTGTACTCGGTGATTGGTCTGATAAGAGCTGAGTATAATGGAGCAATGATATCTTTGGACCTAGACCCCATACCCTTGCTTATAAGTTGTGCAATGTAGAATGATTTCCTTGCTACAGCAGACACATGATTGTTAAAGGACAATTAATTGTGTCAGTTAACTGTCTACATGTCTTCTCAAATCCCTAACTGCAGGGTCAAATCTTAGGGGCGTATTATCAATGCAGTAATTTCCAGGGGTGGTTGCCTTTCTGAAAAACACTATTATGCATTTTTTGACATTGAGTTTTAGACTATGTCTCTGGCACCAATTATTAGTCTGCACCAAACCTCATTGGAAGATATTTGTCTCTTTGGGGAATTATGTGACTGTGCCTAATTTGCAATTATCAGTGATCTCAGCCAGAGGTCTTAGATGCTGGACTTGACTTCAGAGAAGGAAATGCCAAAAAGGAGTGGCCTTAACACCAAGCACTGGGCTTGCTATCAACATATGATGTAGGGGCTGGCAGAAGCATAGCTGGTTCAATTAGCTCCCAGAGCCAGTGCTATGAACCAGCACCCCATCCCCTCAGATTTTCAAGTGAAGATCCAAAAAATTGAAAAAGCACTTCACTGTAATACACCTTAAGTGATTGGCTTATTCTAGTTAGATCTACACCCCCACAGCAAAAAGAGAGAAAAAATGTCTCTTCCTTCTACTGGCACATCAACTGAGTGGCCAGATGCATGACACACACACCCTCCCTTCAGCCCCAGCCATTCAGGTCCCATTTCTGTGCCCTGTTCCCAGCCATATTTTAACATATTTTATCAAAAAAACATTTATTTTTTTAAACTGTAGCAATCTATTTGCTACAAATGTAGCAAGCTGTTGCTACAGTTTATATCTGCCTGCATGGAACACTTCCATGTTCATGTTTTAGTTAAAAAAAATTTTTTAAACTGTAGCAAACTACTTGCCACAAATATAACAAACAGTTGCTACAGTTTATACCCTGCCTCCATGGAGCACTACAGCATGCAGGCTTTAGTTAAAAAAAAAACTTTTCTTTTTTTTAAAATGTACTAAGCAGTTGCTACAGTTTGGACCACACAGAGCACTACAGTGCTTAGGTTTGACCAGAAATGCAATACTGGCTTTTAAAAGTGGGTATTACATTATAGAGCAATCCAGATTGGCTGATCATGCCCCTACAACACTTTGTGCCAGGGGATGTTTACTCCTCTCATCCTGCCATAGCTATGCTACTAGGAGTCGATATCTATTTTTGTGATCTTGTCTACAATGCTTGATTTGGGTATTGTGCCAAATCCTTTGGCCAGGTTAAGGTAGGCAGTATACATCATTTTGCCCTTGTCCATTGCTTTGGTGATCTTCCATGACCTGACCTTAATGAAACCACACTTGGTTGTAGCCAGTCTATGAAGGTCTCCTATGTTATTGCTTATTGTCAGAAAAATATGTATTAATATGTGTGCTTAGTGCTAATTAGAAGCTAAAAGAGTTAACACATTTTCATTCTATTTTATATACAGCTTAGTTTTATATGAGACTAAAAGATATCTGCAGTATGGTTTCTGAAACTTGCAAGATGCCCTCTGACCTAGCATTTGCTAGCACAGCAAAATTCATGTTTATGCCTTTTGGAAATGTACTGAGAAGCAGGTGATTATCTGTTAGGTCAGGAAATAATAAATGAAATAATACTGTTTTCTATAATATTATAACTTTGAACAATCAGCTCTGTTCGTGTTGTGAGAACATGCACAGCTGCAGAGGAAGAAGATAACAGAAAGACAAAGGACTGTTTGAAGAAATGAACTGTAATCTATACTTGCTTTGTGCTCAAATTAGCCATAGTACCTTGAGTGGTAACATTGCATAGTGGGAAGATGTATCTAACTGGTGGTCATCAAGGCCGCGTTGTTTTTCTTAGGAAGTTTTTTCACAAAATTGATAGTGCAAGCAGAAAATCATGGACAAACAGCTGCTATGAAGTAATGATGTTAGAACTTGTGATCTGTTACTTCAGCTTGGTAGGCAATGTCTTGTTAGAAAACGTATAAAGACGGTATCACTTCCTGATTTTAGTTAGACAAACTCTGTATTAGCATGTTTTTGTCTCCTTGCTGCAAGATTAAAGTGCCTTAACCTGAACCTGCTGTGTATTGATCATTTTTGAAGTTATTTTTCCTTTGACAGTTTTGGTCCTTTGAGCCGGAGACTCTCACTCTGACTCAGGTCAGATGGGCCCGGTGGCATGAAACTGTACGGGGAAAACACCACATCGGTTCTTCTGCACTGAAAGACCTCCGACTAAATTGTTGTTCAAAAGAGGCCAGCCACTGTTTCTGATCTGCGATTGGAGGACGAGTCAATGGTTTCGTCAGCGAGATGGATCAATCACGGGGGCTCAGGTAAGGAGGAATTTACCTTATTTTCTGTTTTAGATCAGGGACTTGTTACAGTATTTGTTTTTGTCAGGGAGATTTGTTTTGTACAGATCAGGGACAAAAACGATTGCTGTCTTGCCATAGATCAGGGAAACAGAATAGGTAGGCAGTTAATTCTAGATAAACTGTGAAAAAGAGAAATCATGGTACCACGTCATAAGAAGGGTTACGTAACATTTTTAGAACAACATGGGAAATAAGTGCACAAAAAGATCCCGAGATCCACCGTTAACCGAAGACGTGAAATACATGCAATTACAGCGTGCCGATAACGTTAGGTACTATACAAAATGGGTTAATAAATATGAATTTGATGGCAAATTAGAAAAAATCCTCGCTTATCAAACTTGTCAAACAGCTTAAAACTGATGCAAAAGGTCAGGTAAAAAAGCAATGACAATTAGGCATTCCCCAGGCACACAGGTGGCTTGAGGAAGCAAACTGCAGGGAACAAAAAAGTAATAATTCAAAAGCAATGTTTTTAGATAAAGAAGACAATAACTTGGTAGTAGCATCAGCCCCTCCGCCCCCTCCACTTCCCTTACCAGAATATGAAGCGAGTGGACAGACTGGTCCACCTCCGCTATACTCGGCTGTCCCTGCAAAACCAAAACCGTTTGTCAGAGATCCTGTCGAGACTAGGTCTCGAACACAAAAAACAAGAGGGGATATGGAGTTATATCACATGAATGGAAATTTTCAAGCTATGAGTGAAGAAGAGATATGTCCGCTCATAGAAGTACCAAATCCTCAGGCAGGACAGGAAGGGCAGGACCCAACAATCCTAGTATATAGACCAGGGGTGTCCAACCTTTTCAGTTGCAAGGGCCGCATTGAGTCAACAGAGATGGTTTGGGGGCAAACAGCAAGTGAGGACCAAAAAAAAAAAAAAAAAAAAAAAAAAAAAGGTCTCATTAACTGAAGAGCAAAAAAAAAAAAAAAAAAAAAAAAAAAAAAAAATAACAGGTTTATGCGGACTAATGTGGCTGTACTGTAGATGAATTTGAACAATAAATAAATTAATTAATGCATAATATTTACCTAAATGCATGTTTTCCTGAGGTTTCCTTGTGAATGTAAATAGCAAATCTGTTCACATTTCATATGGATCAAAGTACACATACCTCTCAAGTGTACCTCATTACGATGAACATACCTCATTTGGGGTCTTAAAAAGTTCATGTTCCTCCAAGTTCCTCAAATGTTCCACATTGAAAGACTGTCACACATTCAGTGTTAGGAATTTTTGCTTAGTGAAATCCATTGTAAATAGAAATGAATCATATTATTTCATTAACATATCTTCTTTATAAGTAAAACTAGCATATTTTAACCATCCTATGACCTTCCTAGTTGAAGTTGTTAGTAAGCCATTAGTATGTGTTCCACATTTTGCCCATTTGTTCCACATTATGAGGGCTAGTGTTCCTCATTTTTGAGATCAAAGGTTGAGAGCTATGGACATACTGAAAGCAGAGAGTTTCTCTTTCTAAAAATAAATTATCTACTTACTACTACAGATTAGGTCAGCTTCTTAACAAGTTTCTACTCTGCATTATTCACAGCGTATTGTGCGAAATTTCCAAGACCAAAACCTTTATACTTGTACACCAATAGATTGGAATTCCAAAATCAGGGCCAGCAGTACTGTAAAAACTCTTACTTAAAATATTAAGCATCCTTCAGTCAACTATAATTAATGAAAGCTGGTTATTAAACCCTCGTTCTTTCAGCCAAGCAGTTTCACAGTGGTGCACCCAGTACAATTTTTAATGGCTGGCTGAAATCAAAGGGGGAGGTAATGAATGCTGTGAACTATTAAATTTACAATTTGTAAGGCAGTCATTCAGAAAGAGCCGAGCTCAGCTATAAGATCCATGCTGGGTTTGTTTAATGTTAAAATGATCTCCAAGACGCACGTTCCCTTTTCTGGATGGTATTAGTCGCTGCAGAGAGCGCGGCCTGCCATTTCTAACAGAAAAGCAACTATTCACCCAGACAGGGGACATTTTTTAAGTCTGGACTATAAATTGTACTATGGTGATAAATTCTGCATATTTCTTGGGTTGATATATTGCTTGGTATGCAAAACCACGTTAGTTAAAGTGCAACTTGAATAATCCCATGCAATAAGAAGTATCAGTAGATTGCTCAAACACATTTAATTTAAGCTGGTTCCTCAACAAATACATAACTCTGGTATTGTTATCACAGGCAGAGCGTAGATTACCTAGGTCGGATCATATAACATACCACAGAGCATCATTGCATACTTTCTACCCTTATAAATACCTACAGTTAGCGTAAGTAACATTCCTGGTTATGTTAAAGATGGTCAGCAGTACACAAACAGCAACTGTGTTTCACCGTGCTTTATGCTTCCAGAGTCAGATTTTATCACTTGTTGGAGCACAGTATGATGACACCAGTTTAGTAGAAAAAAAATTGAAAGTTGTAGCAGCTATTAATATCTGGTACCATTCGGCAACAGTTTTTTTGTCATAGAAAAGCACAATTTATGACATAAAAGCAAGGTTTGGATGGGGAAATAAAGGATTGAGGAGAGGTATGCTTTGATCTCATTAAACTTAGCACACAATTTAAGTTTATTTATGTCATGACATTGAAAACAACAGTCGCGTTATTAAAGCTCAAGCAGTCCTCACTCATGTTTATTTTTCTGACAAAATAGAGTCCGTTTATCCTTGCTACCATTATAAGATACAAGCAATCGAGCATAGGATTAAGTACACACGTTTATTTGGCTCATTTACCTGCCCAGATGTCCCATGAAATTATTTCACACCAAAACTGTCTATGAACAGCTGACACTATGTGTTCACCCCACAGCCATTTATCGGAGAGAGTGTGTGTAAGCCATTCATCGCTTCTTCTTTCGGCTTTTCCCGGTTAGGGGTCGCCACAGCTTATCACCTTTCCGCTCATGATTGGAAGTGGTGTTTTACAGTGTCGAGTTGCCAGACCCGCGTCCAGCCTTGTACCGAAGGCGCATACACGCACGCACTCATGCCTGGGGCCATTTTCCCACGCGACCATAGGGAGGCGAGGGCACGCAGACTCCGCACATAAGGCACCACAGACAAGAATTAAAACCAGAGAACCTCATGCTATGAGGCAGCAACGCTAATCGCTGCACCACTCATTCATCACTGTGAGTCTTAAGTCCATGTATCTCGCCGCTCCTCATTGAAAGGATATGTCAGGCATTCAGTGGTAACATTTTTTGTTTGTTATTCTAGTTATGGTAACTAATACTTAATCACGTTAGTCAGCAACACTATTTTTAAGTATAACACATTGTTAACCATCCAGTGAGTTTCCCAGTTCAAGGTATTATTAAGTGTCCCACTCTTTCCCCGCGTTATGACAGATAGCGTCCCACACTTTGGAGATGGAAGCTTGGTGTATGTGTGTATGTGTGTATGTGTGTGTGTGTGTGTGTGTGTGTGAACTCGCACACATACAAACAGCTAAAAGGCACAGAAAGCCTTTTAAAGGTCCAGCATCTCATCTGCAACTTCAAGAAACTGAAGTTGCGAAGGAATTAAAAAAAAGAAAACAATGATCGCTTTGTACATGCCGGCTTAGGTGAACATCAAGTCAGAAACCACTTCTTAGGTGAATGCCAGGACATGCATATCCCAATTTAGGTGGGCACTCAAACTGACAATTTGCATCATTTATAACACTGCTGAAACAAATAAAACATAGTAAATCAGTTACATGCCACACATCCCCAAGACTCCGCAGCTACTGTCACAAATTCTGGGACAAATAAAATAACGCACTCCTTTCTTTCCAGCGGATAAAAACATTAGCACTTCACGTTTTAACCATAAGGTCATAAACATCGAAACTGAGAAATGTCAGAAAGCCGAAGTCATGTGACACAAAGCGCAGCCCGGTCCCTTCCCCTCATGAGGACTAGCAGATACCTTTAAAATTATTAAACAACTGCAACATTTAAGATGGCTTTAAAAATTAAAACTTCAAGCTCTTTTATTTTACTTTCTTGTTTCTGTTATACTAACTACACTACATAGTAATATGCCAATACTCAAACTTAGTCTTGTTTACATTAATGTCTAAATTACCATTTGCTCATTTAGTAACTTTTAAATTTACTGTAAGTTTAAAGTACTGACTCGCTTCTTTCCTAGGATGCACTTGCCCAAATTGATATCAACACAGATGGCATGAAAATGAAATTATTCATCTGAATGTACAGAATACACAACCAGAACAAGTCTGACCACTATAGCTTAGCTTACCTTTTACTGCTGTAAAATAAATGTTGAATGTAGTCAGTGTGTGTAAATAAATCCAACTTCTTCGCCGCGATCTCACTTCTTCCTTCACCGCAAATGAAAAAAAAACGACCGAACGGTGTTTTGGCGCATGCGCATACCAGCTGAAAGACGCTGGCAAGAAAAAACGTGGAAAAGTAATTTTGCATGCGCAGAATAGCTGAAGGACGCTGACGGAAAACACACGGAAAAAAGTTAAATTTCAATTTAAAGGGTCGCGGCCGCATGGAAGAGCTCTGGGCCGCATGCGGCCATGGGTTGGACACTTCTGATATAGACTGTGGACACTGGAAGATATCTGGAAAGCCATAGAGGGAATTCCCCATCCAAAAGTTAATTTTAGAAAATTCTTAGAAGACTTACAGGGCATGAGGTTAAGTTATCACTTAAATGGGGAAGAGGTAGAGAAAGTAGTCAGACAAATCGTAGGTCCAGACTGGCACATGATCAGTGGCAACTGGAATCCCTGTGACGCAGAATATAAGCCACTCCCACATAGTAACGCAGAGCTGGATAACAGAGTGAAAGGTCTGACAGACCGAATCTCTGAGAAATGGAAGCCTAGGGCAAACTGGACTTGCATTAATCAATGCATCCAACAAGAAGGTGAAACTATTGATACATATTATGCTAGATTATTAGAATGTTTTAATAACCATTGTGGAATGCAGGTACCTGAAGACCAAACACACGACTCTCCATATGAGCACCAGCTAAAGAATGCCTTTTTGAAAGGTAGTATTGTGCCCATCAGTAGTTTTTTTACAAAGCACATGGTAGATCACCGCACAAGTACATTACAGTCATTACTTGAATATGCAAGACATGCCGAAAGGCATTTTAATAACAAAAAGAAAAAGAAAACCCAAGTATTTGCAGTAGAAGATGGAGCAGAAGTCTTTGTAGTACAGTCAGGGGAAAAAGGGCAAGAAAAATGCCCAGGGAAACAAACAATCTGATAAACGATCAGAAGAGTTTGAAGAGAGAAAGAAAAGGGGTGAATGTTTTAAATGCAGGAAAACGGGACATTTAGCAAGGGATTGCAAGCAATATAAGAAGGCAGCCACCGAAGATAAGGAGGGTGAGGACTGACTATATGATAGTCAAGAATCACTAGAAAGAAGTAATCAAGAAAAGACAAATGTGAATGTGATAGAGGGAGCAGAGGATGTGATAGAAGAAATAGATGATGTGCAAGAGATCACAGACAATGAAGAAAGTGAAATTTTAGACTTAGCATTATTGAGCTTAGAGCTCTACTTAGCAGGTACAAAACCAGAAGTGACACTTCTGGTAGAGGGGAGGGAAGTAAAATTCCTGTGTGACTCAGGGGCATCACGGACCCTGGTACATCCTTCCTAACTACCAGAAAATTCCGAATCACTTGATTACATATTAGTGAAAGCAGCTAATGGACAGCTGTATCGAGAGCCACTCTCCCATAACATAGCAATAACTGACCCTGTTTCAGGAATGACCCAGAAGAGTAAAATCGTTGTTTCTGCAAAATGCCCAGTAAACCTCTTGGGTAGAGACCTTATGCAGATATTTGGCATAGCAGTAGTTCCAACTATGCAGGGTATGGAAGCATAGTGACAAATGGATACCTTTGTGGTGCGATCGGAGGGTGAAACATTTTACTGGTACAGCCAGGACTTGGTTATGACTGGTCCAGGGGCAGTAACTGAGGAACTGATGAATGTAGCCATCAGCAAGTCCCCCTCCCTTGACACTGGCAAACAACATTTGTTGCATTGTACTCTGTATTATTGTAGTACACCAGGACCTGATAAGGAATATAAGCAAGAACTGTTTAAAAACCGTGCAAAAAGATTAGTATTGTGTAATCTGTACTGGGACGCAGAAGGGAACAGTGTAGTTAGCTGTTCATTGCCCCAGGAATTCTTTGCACTTTATAAATCCAATCGACTACCACATGTCAGTTTGACTAAGGACAAGAATGTGAGATGGGCAGACCTAGGAGAAAAAGTCACAAGGTGGGGAAAACAGACAGAATTAGAACTATCCGAACAGGGAGTACAAAAGTAGAAGTTAAATTGGATAACACAGACACACCCAGCTGTGCACTTGCAGTCAAGCGAGGACAGCTGATTAGCACTCTTACTAGAAGAGGAAGACAAAGCTTTACGAAGCATACCAGAAACTCTCTGGTCAACAGGAAAATCAGATGTAGGACTTATTCGTACAGCAGGACCAGTTACAATCATGCCAAAGTCAGCATTTAGACCACAAAAAAGACAGTATCCCTTAAGAAAAGATGCAGAGGTAGGAATCAAACCTATAATAGCAGCTTTACTTAAGGAAGGAGTACTGGTAGAATCTCCCGATTCACTATGTAACACGCCCTTATTTCCTGTTAGGAAAGCAAATGGAGAATGGCATATGGTCCAAGATTTACAAGCTGTAAATGATGCAGTAATACCTAGAGCACCTACGGTGCCGGATCCACACACTTTATTGAATGATTTGAAGCCTCAACAGAAGTATTTTTCTGTGGTAGACATTAGCAATGCATTTTTTCTCAATACCAATACACCCTGACAGCCAACATTGGTTTGCATTGCCATTTCAGGGGAAAAGGTACACATACACACAACTACCACAGGGATATTGTGAAAGTCCAACAATATTCGCACAGGAAATGGCAAGTAACTTGGCGGGATTTATTCCACCGAGAGGCAGTCAGATTTTACTTTATGTAGACGACATTCTGCTGGTAGCCCCCACCCAGCAAGAATGCAGAGAGGATACCATAACATTACTACAATTCTTAGCTACACAAGGACACAAAGTAAACAAGGACACAAAGTAAACAAAAACAAACTGCAACTTTGGAGAAAGCAGGTTAAATACCTGGGATATGTGATATCCAAAGACGGCAGAATATTAGATGAAGACAGGAAAATAGCAATTTTACAAGCACCCAAACCAACTACCAAGAAGGAAATGATGTCCTTCCTGGGTACGACTAATTTTTGTCGGAGTTGGATTCGAAACTATGCCTTGGGGTCTGCTCCACTGACCAACTTGATATACAAGGAGCCTATGGCAGCACAAGATTTATCACAATGGACACCAGAAGCAGAATCAGCTTTCATGCAAATTGAAGCAACTGATAGCATCCTCATTAGTTTTAGGATTACCAAACTATCATAAACGCTTTTTTCAAACTGTAGATTGTAAGCAAGGTTATATGACATCAGTGTTAACACAGCGACATGGGGACAAGCAATGCCCCATAGCTTACTATTCATCACAGCTAGACCCAGTGGCACGATCCCTACCCCATTGTGTACAAGCAGTAGTCGCAGCTGCAATGGCAGTACAGGCTTCGGCCTCAGTAGTGTTGTTCCACTCTCGTACATTGAGAGTGCCTTATGCAGTCACGATCATTTTACTGCAAGAAAAAGTAGCATATCTTTCTCCTGCTAGACATCTTTCTTGTATGACTATACTCTTGAGCCAACCTCATATGACAATTGAACGATGTACAACTTTAAATCCGTCAACCTTGCTCCCAACCCCTGCAGATGGCACACCACACTGCTGCCTGCAGGAGATTGAGCAAAAGACACTACCTAGAAAAGATCTTATGGATGTTCCCTTGGATGATGCCGAGGTGACATACTACGTGGATGGTTCATGCAGACAGGGTCCTACAGGGCAGAATCTAGTAGGGTATGCAGTAGTTTCAGATACTGAGATTTTAGAAGCAAAGTCTTTACCACATAACTTATCTGCACAAGCAGCAGAATTGATTGCCTTGACAAGGGCATGTACCTTAGCAAAGGGGAAATGTGTAAATATTTTTACTGACAGTCAGTATGCTTTTTCTACTGTACATGTTTTTGCGCAGCAGTGGAAAAATAGAGGTATGATAACATCAACTGGCAAACTGATCAATCATGCACAGTTTATTTCAGTTACCTCAGAAAGTAGCCATTTGCAAATGCGTAGCTCATACCAAGCAACAGGATAGGATTTCAAAAGGTAATGTGAGAACTGATACAGCTGCAAAGCAGGCAGCTTCAGCTTCAGAAGTATTTCTTTTGAGTGAGGAATTACAACCTTCTGAGATTTTAGATTTAGAAATGTTGAAAACAATGCAGACACTTACTATGAAAGTAGAAAAACAGAAATGGGTAAAACGAGGAGCAATTCTTGAGAAAGGGCTGTACATCTCCAAAGAAGGAAAACCAATTTTGCCGTCTAACTTGTTTAGATATGCAGCTTTGTTGAGCCATGGGCAGTGCCATGTCTTAAAAGGGGGGATGGTACAGTTAGTAAATCGAGTGTTTACAACGTATGGATTTACAAATTACACTAAAAATTTTTGTGCGGCATGTCATGTTTGTAATAAGCATCATGCACAAGGGGCAGTGAAGCCTAAGCAAGGGAGTTTCCCTACACCACCGTACCCGTTCCATACTATTTGTATGGATTTCATAGAACTGAGCAAATGCGAAAATAAGAAGTATTGTCTTGTCATTATAGATATGTTTTCCAAATGGGTGAAAGCTTTTCCGACCAAAAATCCAGATGCAGCTACTGTAGCAAAAGTACTTATTAAGGAAATTATTCCTAGATTTGGCATACCGGAAAAGATCTACAGTGACAATGGCACACATTTTGTAAATCAAACTATACAACAACTGAGTCGATTTTTTGGTATTTCTTTAAAAAAACATTGTGCATGTCACCCACAATCTGCAGGACTAGTAGAGAGGCACAATGGGATCCTAAAGGGTAAGCTTAGGAAGATAGTCACAGAGACTCAAAAGAATTGGGTGCACTGTTTACCTCTGGCACTGCTGAGCATGAGAACTGTTCCAAATGCAAAGGGGTTAACTCCTTTTGAAATACTGTTTGGGAGGGCATATTATGTGCCTCAGTGGAAATCTCTCATGCCTGCAGATCAGGAGGCTGACAGTTCACTTGCAGCGTATATGCGACAACTTTTGACTAACAAACAATTGTTACAGTTAAATTCTGTTTCAGATAAAGAACAGACCAGACCATTGGAAGCAGTAGTACAACCAGGTGCCTAGATTTGGATAAAAGTTGTGAAGAGGAAGAACTGGATTACCCCAAAGTGGGAAGGGCCATTCCAAGTTTTATTGGCAACACCCACTGCAGTCGAGATCACAGAGCATGCATCCTGGATTCATTTGTCACACTGCAAACTAGTCAAGAACTTTTAACTGGACAAAAACCTTGTTACTGTTACACAACGGGAACAAAATGACCAGGTATAGAATAGACAGGAATGCAGAACAACCTCAGAAAAATTGCATGATCATCCTGTTAGCTATACTGGTAACAATAATCTTTTTGTTGTGGCCTTTCCTTTTTCCAGCCACAAAAGCTGAACTGAATAAACATGATGCATTACTCATAGACTGGCATCCAAACTTTAACACTTACCAAGCAATTAAATATGTGTATGCTGAAACTTTTAATGTTTCAAATTGCTGGATTTGTACAGCTATACCAACAGCATACGGGGGATTATTAATGACTGCTGTCCCCCTAGGGGTCAATGAGACCTGGGAAAATTTGATTTTTGATACTACACCTGTAAAATCACAAGATAAGATAGCATTGTACCTGCCTGTTACACAAAAGGGGATTGTGTGTTTTTATAAAAACGATACTATCCAGGTGGGTTAGAGCAATTGTAATGTGACTGTTTCTTACAAGTGTTATATCAAAGCTAATAATGCAGGGACTATTTGTGATACAAACTATGACTCTTATTTAGAGTTGATGCGTAAATCTGTTAGTGAAATACAGCATAATCCTGTTCTCTTAAAGCAACTTTCTATTATTGATAAGAAAATGTTTCATGCAGGGAAAGCATATATCAATACCAAAAAAATGGAAACTAATATGGACAAGAACGGAGTATAAAACTGTATGAAATACTGAATTTAATTAACTATTTTAGCGCTTTCATCTCCTAAGAGACTTCATCAGAAATAAAACCAGAACATTATTCAATTTACATTTAAATACTAAAAGTCCTATGACATCACAATTAATCAATTTAAAAAGACAATGACACACAGAAAAAATTCCTTTGAATAACTAAACACAATACAATTATATAAAACAGCCTTGGATCAACTTTATAAACTGTTTTCTTAGGAGATGAAAGCGCTAAAATGGTTCATCAAATTCAGTATTTCATATAGTTTTATACTCCGTTCTTGTCCATATTAGCTTCCATTTTTTTGGTTTTGGTTCAAAGTGTTTTGTTTCACATTTGTTATATTAAAGCATATATCAATACTAAGGCAGAGAATTGTTATTTTGTGTGTGGGAAGAAGGCATACAAATGGTTACCTGAGAATTGGTCCGGCAGTTGTTTTTTGGGTTACCTGGTTCCGGTACAACACACTGCAGTTTTGCCTCGAAGAAAAGTTCGAAACATCAGAGAGGTCACCAAGAAACCTGGAAATCCGATCAAGAGACCTGAGAATCCAGTAGGACGAATCGAAGCAGGCTGGAGAAACCATAATTCCATGAAGGACAAAGATAAGCTGACACACATGGACTTGAGTGATACTATTATATCCTAGGTAGGGATATCCCCTGCATATGGCGGCAGTAAAATCAATTTGGAAGCTGAGAAAACTATCCAAACTTCTCGAAGTTATGAGCAATGCAACTTTTTCTGCTCTCGAATTAATAACTGATGAACTGAACGCTATGAGAACTGTGGTACTTCAAAACCACATGGCTCTCGACTTCACCCTAGCGACGAGAGGTGGTACGTGCGCTTTAATCAAAGAAGAGTGCTGTTCGTACATTCCAGACAATCAACACGAGATCAACGACCATCTTGAAGTGATCCAGCAAGTGTCGGCCATGACCAAACCAGGCCCAAACCCTCTGACGGACTTTTTCCAGAATTTGTTTGGGGGGTGGGGTTCCATCATAATGAACATCCTGATTGCCATTTGTGTGGGATTACTCCTATTAGGAGCATGCATTTGTTGTGGTATTCCCTGCATGAAAAAGTTAATCAAAGATTTTATAGACATGTCAGTTTCTGAGACTTTGTATCAAAGTACTGAAATTGAAGAGTTGTTGAAAAGCGAAATGCTTTCATAAGTCTAAACTAAATGACTCTCTTAACTGCAAATCCTAAATGGAAGAGGTTAGGAAAAGAAGCAAACTGTTTATGCTTTTGAAATTAGAATGAAAAGTATTAACAGGGGGGAAATGTCAGAAAAATATGTATTAATATGTGTGCTTAGTGCTAATTAGAAGCTAAAAGGGTTAACACATTTTCATTCTATTTTATATACAGCTTAGTTTTATATGAGACTAAAAGATGTCTGCAGTATGGTTTCTGAAACTTGCAAGATGCCCTCTGACCTAGCATTTGCTAGCACAGCAAAATTCATGTTTATGCCTTTTGGAAACGTACTGAGAAGCAGGTGATTATCTGCTAGGTCAGGAAATAATAAATTAAATAATACTGTTTTCTATAATATTATAACTTTGAACAATCAGCTCTGTTCATGTTGTGAGAACATGCACAGCTGCAGAGGAAGAAGATAACAGAAAGACAAAGGACTGTTTAAAGAAATGAACTGTAATCTATACTTGCTTTGTGCTCAGATTAGCCATAGTACCTTGAGTGGTAACATTGCATAGTGGGAAGATGTATCTAACTGGTGGTCATCAAGGCCACGTTGTTTTTCTTAGGAAGTTTTTTCACAAAATTGATAGTGCAAGCAGAAAATCATGGACAAACAGCTGCTATGAAGTAATGATGTTAGAACTTGTGATCTGTTACGTCAGCTTGGTAGGCAATGTCTTGTTAGAAAATGTATAAAGACAGTATCACTTCCTGATTTTAGTTATACAGACTCTGTATTAGCATGTTTTTGTCTCCTTGCTGCAAGATTAAAGTGCTTTAACCTGAACCTGCCGTGCAATGATCATTTTTGAAGTTAATTTTCCTTTGACACTTATCATTTCAATGACAATTCTTTCCAAGG